>NC_030383.2:18565196-18617466 GCF_001625215.2 Daucus carota subsp. sativus | reverse complement strand
CAAACAACTTGTAGCCTTCATTTTCGGTTGTTTAAAATTTAGCCCAACTTGTAGTTTCAGTCTTACTCCGTTTGCCCGGAACCAACTTGTGCTTTATTATTGGCTAGATTGAATTTTGAAACAATTGTAAGCTTATTTTCGGTTTGTTTAAAATTCGATCAACTTTGTAGTTTCATTCTTGACCATTTGAGCCCGGAGGCAAAAAAATTGTTGCTTCATTATTGCTAGATTGCAGTTGGAAGTACACTTGTCGCTTCATTCCAGACTCGTTTTATTTAACGATTGAAAACAAACTTGTACGCTTCATTTTCGGTTGTTAAAATTAGAACCAACTGTAGTTTCATTCTTGACTCGTTTGAGCCGGAAGGAAACAACTTGTCTGCTTATTATTGGCTAGATTGAATTTGGAAACGAACTTGTAGCTTCATTTTCGGTTGTTAAAATTAGAAATCAACTTGTAGTTTCATTCTTGACTCGTTTGAGCCCGGAAACAAATTGTTGCTTCCTTATTGGCTCGATGAATTTGAAACAACTTGTCGCTTTATTTTCGGTTGTTTAAAATCACTCAGCTTGTAGTTTCCTTCTTGACTCATTGAGCCCGAAACAACTTGTTGCTTCATTATTGGCTAGATTGAAGTTGGAAGCAACTTGTAGCTTCATTCCAGGACCGTTTGAAGTTGAAAAAACCCACTTGTAGTCTTCATTTTTCGGTTGTTTAAAATTAGAACCAAAACTTGTAGTTTCATTTCTGACTCG
This sequence comes from Daucus carota subsp. sativus, assembly GCF_001625215.2. Taxonomy (NCBI): domain Eukaryota; kingdom Viridiplantae; phylum Streptophyta; class Magnoliopsida; order Apiales; family Apiaceae; genus Daucus; species Daucus carota. The sequence goes on along the minus strand of NC_030383.2, from coordinate 18,616,710 downwards.
TTTGAGCCGGAACACCTTGTTGCCTTTATTATTGGCTAGATTGATTGAATTTGTAAACAACTTGTAGCTTCATTTTCAGTTGTTAAAATTTAGACTCACCTTGTAGTTTCTTTCTTGACTCGTTTGAGCCGGAAAACAACTTGTTCCTTCATTATTGGCTGATTGAAGTTGGAAGCAACTTTTATCTTCATTCCAGACTCGTTGAAGTGAAAACAACTTGAGCTTTATTTTCGGTTGTTTTTAAAAATTAGAACCAACTTGTAGTTTCATCTTGACTCGTTTGAGCCGGACACAACTTGTTGCTTTATTATTGGCTCGATTGAATTTGGAAACAACTTGTAGCTTCATTTTCGGTGTTTAAAATTAGAGCAACTTGTAGTCGTTTGAGCCCGGAACAACTGTTGTAGCTTCATTCCGACTCGTTTTGAAGTTGAAAACAACTTGTTTGCTTCATTTTCGGTTGTTTTAACATTAAGAACCAACTTGTAGTTTTCATCTTGACTCTTTTTGAGCCAGAAACACAACTGTTGCTTTATTATTGCTAGATGAATTTGAAAACACCTTGTAGGCTTTATTTTCGGTTGTTTAAAATTAGAACCCAACTTGTAGTTTCATTTCTTGACTCGTTGAGCCGGAAACAACTTGTTGCTTTTATTATTGGCTAGATTGAATTGGAAACAACTTGTAGCTTCATTTCGGTTGTTTAAATGTAGAATCAACTGTAGTTTCTTTCTTGACTCGTTGAGCCCGGAAACTTGTTGCTTCATTATTGGCTAGATTGAATTTGGAAGCAACTTGTATCTTCATTCCAGACTCGTTTGAAGTTGAAAACAACTTGTAGCTTTATTTTCGGTGTTTAAAAATTAGAACCCCACTTGTAGTTTCCATTCTTGACTCGTTTGAGCCGGGAAAAACAACTTGTTGCCTTTATTATTGGCTAGATTGAATTGGAAACACTTGTAGCTTGATTTCGGTTGTTAAAATAGAATGCACTTTTAGTTTTCCTGACCTCGTTTGAGCCCGGGAAACAACTTGTTGCTTCCATTATTGGCTAGATTGAAGTTGGACGCAACTGTTAGCTTCATTCCCCCAGTACGTTTGAAGTTGAAACCAACTTGTAGCTTCATTTTCGGTTGTTTAAATTAGAACCAACTTTGTCGTTTCATTCTTGAACTCGTTTTGAGCCAGAAAAGAAACAACTTGTTGCTTTATTCTTGGCTAGATTTAATTTGGAACACAAACTTGTACGCTTATTTTCGGTTGTTAAACTTAGAAGCAAACTTGTAGTTCTTTCTGACTTCGTTTTGAGCCCCTGGGGAGGGGCGGAAAACGGAAGGCGGAAAGGTGAAACAACTTGTTGCTTATTATGGCTAGATTGAAGTGGCAGCAACTTGTAGTTTCATTCCAGACTCTTTTGAAGTTGAAAAACAACTGTAGCTTTCTTGTTCGGTTGTTTAAAATTCGAACCACTTGTGTTTATCTTGATCGTTTGGAGCCTGGAGGAAACAACCCTTGTGCTTTTTATTGGCTAGATTGAATTTGGAAACAACTGTCGCTTATTTTCTGTTTTTTGTTTCAAACTCGGATCCACTTGTAGTCGTTTTGAGCCGAAACAACTTGTGTAGCTTCATTCCAGACTCGTTTGAAGTTGCAAACAACTTGTAGCTTTCATTTTCGGTGTTTAAATTAGAACCAACTTGTAGTTCATTCTGACTCGTTTGACCGGAAACGGAAAAACAACTGTTGCTTTATTATTGGCTAGATTGAATTTGGAAACAACTTGTAGCTTTATTTTCGGTTGTTTTTAAAATTAGAATCAATTGTAGTTTCATTCTTGACTCATTGGAGCCCGGAAAACAACTTGTTGTTCATTATTGGCAGATTGAAGTTGGAAATAACTTGTTAGCTTTCCTTCCAGACTCGTTTAACAGTTGAAAACAATTGTAAGCTTCCATTTTCGGTTGTTTTAAAATTAGAACCAATTGTAGTTTCATTCTTGACCGTTTGAGCCGGAAACAACTTGTGCTTTTTATTATTTGCTAGATTGAATTTGGAAACAACTTGTAGCTTCATTTTCGGTTGTTTTACAAGTAAATCAACTTGTAAGTTTCATTCTTGACTCGTTGAGCCCGGAAACAAAATGTTTGCTTCATATGGCTAGATTGAATTTGGGAACAACTTTGTAGCTTTATTTTCGGTTGTTTAAAATAGAATCAGCTTGTGTAGTTTCAGTCTTGACTCATTTTGAGCCCGGAACAACACTTGTTGCTTCATTATTGGCTAGATTGAAGTTGGGAAGCAACTGTAGCTTCATTCCCGACCCGTTTGAAGTTGAAACCAACTTGTAGCTCATTTTCGGTTGTTTAAAATTAGAAACCAACTTGTAGTTCATTCTTGCCGTTTGAGGCCGGAAGGAGGGAAACAACTTGTTGCTTTATTATTGGCTAGGATTGAATTTGTAAACAAACTTGTAGCTTATTTTCAGTGTTTACAATTAGAATCAAACTTGTAGTTTCTTTCTGACTCGTTTTGAGCCCGGAAAAACTTGTTCCTTCATTCTTGGCTGATTGAAGTGCGAAGCAACTTGTCTCTTCATTCCAGTACTCGTTTGAAGTTGAAACAAACAACTTGTAGCTTTATTTCGGTTTGTTTAAAATTGAACCAATGTAGTTTTCATTCTTGACTCGTTTGAGCCGGGGAACAACTTGTTGCTTCCTTATTGGCTAGATTGAATTTGGAAAACACCTTTGTAGCTTTCATTCTCGGCTTGTTTTCCAATTATAAGCAACTTGTAGTCGTTTGAGCCCGGACCAGGAAACGGAAACACACTTGTGTAGCTTCATTCCATGACTGTTTGAAGTTGAAAAACAACTTGTTGCTTCATTTTCGGTTGGTTTTTAAAAAAATTGAACCAACTTGTAGTTTATTCTTGCCTCGTTTTGAGCCAGAAACAACTTGTTGCTTTATATTGGCTAGATTGAATTTGAAAAACAACTGTAGCTTTATTTTCGGTTGTTTAAAATTAAGAACCAACTTGTTAGTTTCATTCTTGACCGTTTGAGCCGGGAGGAGGAAACACTATGTTGCTTTATTATTGGCTAGATTGAATTTGGCAAACAAACTTGTAGCTTCATTTTCGGTTGTTTAAAACTAGAATCAACTTGTAGTTCTTCTTGCCTCGTTTGAGCCCGGAAACAACTTGTTGCTTCATTATGGCTAGATTGAAGTGGAAGCAACTTGTATCTTCATTCCAGGACTCGTTTGAAGTGAAAACAACTTGAGCTTATTTTCGGTTGTTAAAAAATTAGAACCAACTTGTGTTTCATTCTTGACTCGTTTGAGCAGGAAACAAACTGTTGCTTATTATTGGCTCTAGATGAATTTGGAAACAACTTGTGCCTTTGATTTTCGGTGTTAAATTTAGAATGACCTTTCTAGTTTTCATTTCATGACTCTGTTTGGCCCGAACACAACTTGTTGCTTCATTATGGCTAGATTGAAGTTGGAAGCAACTTGTGTTCATTCCAGGACTAGTTTGAAGTTGGTGAAAACCAACTTGTAGCTTCATTTTCGGTTGTTTAAAATTAGACACCAACTTGAAGTTTCATTCTTGACTCGTTTGAGCCCGAAACAACTTGTTGTGCTTTATTTATGGCCTAGATTGACTTGGAAAAACAACTTGTAGCTTCATTTTCGGGTTGTTTAAATTTAGAAAGCCACCTTTGTAGTTTCTTTCTTGAACTCGTTTGCGCCCGGAGGAGGAAAACCAACTTGCTTGCTTCATTATGCTAGATGAAGTTGGAGCACCTTGTACATCATCCAGACTCGTTTGGAAGTTGAAAAACTACTTGTAGCTTTATTTTCGGTTGTTTAAAATTAGAAAACCACCAACTTGTAGTTTCAGTCTTGACCTCAGTTTGAGCCGAAAACAACTTGTTGCTTTATTATTGGCTAGATTGAATTTGAAACAACTTGTAGCTTCATTTTTCGGTTTGTTTAAAATTAGAATCAACTTGTAGTTTCATTCTTGACTCGTTTGAGCCCGGAAATCAACTTTGTTGCTTCATTATTGCTAGATTGAAGTTGGAAGTAACTTGTAGCTTCATTCCAGACTCGTATTGAAAGTTGAAAACAACTTGTAGCTTCATTTTCGGTTGTTTAAAATTAGAACCAACTGTAGTTTCATTCTTGACTCGTTTGAGCCGGAAGGAAACAACTTGTTGCTTATTATTGGCTAGATTGAATTTGGAAACAACTTGTAGCTTCATTTTCGGTTGTTTAAAATTAGAATCAACTTGTAGTTTCATTCTTGACTCGTTTGAGCCCGGAAACAACTTGTTGCTTCATTATTGGCTAGATTGAATTTGAAACAACTTGTAGCTTCATTTTCGGTTGTTTAAAATTAGAATCAACTTGTAGTTTCATTCTTGACTCGTTTGAGCCCGAAACAACTTGTTGCTTCATTATTGGCTAGATTGAAGTTGGAAGCAACTTGTAGCTTCATTCCAGACTCGTTTGAAGTTGAAAACAACTTGTAGCTTCATTTTCGGTTGTTTAAAATTAGAACCAACTTGTAGTTTCATTCTTGACTCGTTTGAGCCGGAAACAACTTGTTGCTTTATTATTGGCTAGATTGAATTTGGAAACAACTTGTAGCTTCATTTTCAGTTGTTTAAAATTAGAATCAACTTGTAGTTTCATTCTTGACTCGTTTGAGCCCGGAAACAACTTGTTGCTTCATTATTGGCTAGATTGAAGTTGGAAGCAACTTGTATCTTCATTCCAGACTCGTTTGAAGTTGAAAACAACTTGTAGCTTTATTTTCGGTTGTTTAAAATTAGAACCAACTTGTAGTTTCATTCTTGACTCGTTTGAGCCGGAAACAACTTGTTGCTTTATTATTGGCTAGATTGAATTTGGAAACAACTTGTAGCTTCATTTTCGGTTGTTTAAAATTAGAAGCAACTTGTAGTCGTTTGAGCCCGGAAACAACTTGTTGTAGCTTCATTCCAGACTCGTTTGAAGTTGAAAACAACATGTAGCTTCATTTTCGGTTGTTTAAAATTAGAACCAACTTGTAGTTTCATTCTTGACTCGTTTGAGCCGGAAAACAACTTGTTGCTTTATTATTGGCTAGATTGAATTTGAAAACAACTTGTAGCTTCATTTTCGGTTGTTTAAAATTAGAACCAACTTGTAGTTTCATTCTTGACTCGTTTGAGCCGGAAAAAAATTGTTGCTTTATTATTGGCTAGATTGAATTTGGAAACAACTTGTAGCTTCATTTCGGTTGTTTAAAATTAGAATCAACTTGTAGTTTCTTTCTTGACTCGTTGAGCCCGGAAACAACTTGTTGCTTCATATTGGCTAGATTGAAGTTGGAAGCAACTTGTATCTTCATTCCAGACTCGTTTGAAGTTGAAAACAACTGTAGCTTATTTTCGGTTGTTTAAAATTAGAACCAACTTGTAGTTTCATTCTTGACTCGTTTGAGCCGGAAACAACTTGTTGCTTTATTATTGGCTAGATTGAATTTGGAAACAACTTGTAGCTTGATTTCGGTGTTTAAAATTAGAATGAACTTGTAGTTTCATTCATGACTCGTTTGAGCCCGAGGAAACAACTTGTTGCTTCATTATTGGCTAGATTGAAGTTGGAAGCAACTTGTAGCTTCATTCCAGACTCGTTTGAAGTTGAAAACAACTTGTAGCTTCATTTTCGGTTGTTTAAAATTAGAACCAACTTGTAGTTTCATTCTTGACTCGTTTGAGCCGGAAACACTTGTTGCTTTATTATTGGCTAGATTGAATTTGGAAACAACTTGTAGCTTTATTTTCGGTTGTTTAAATTAGAATCAACTTGTAGTTTCATCTTGACTCATTTGAGCCCGGAAACAACTTGTTGCTTCATTATTGGCTAGATTGAAGTTGGAAGCAACTTGTAGCTTCATTCCAGACTCGTTTGAAGTTGAAAACAACTTGTAGCTTCATTTTCGGTTGTTTAAAATTAGAACCAACTTGTAGTTTCATTCTTGACTCGTTTGAGCCGGAAACAACTTGTTGCTTTATTATTGGCTAGATTGAATTTGGAAACAACTTGTAGCTTCATTTTCAGTTGTTTAAAATTAGAATCAACTTGTAGTTTCTTTCTTGACTCGTTTGAGCCCGGAAACAACTTGTTGCTTCATTATTGGCTAGATTGAAGTTGGAAGCAACTTGTATCTTCATTCCAGACTCGTTTGAAGTTGAAAACAACTTGTAGCTTCATTTTCGGTGTTTAAAATTAGAACCAACTTGTAGTTTCATTCTTGACTCGTTTGAGCCGGAAACAAACTTGTTGCTTATTATTGGCTAGATTGAATTTGGAAACAACTTGTAGCTTTATTTTCGGTTGTTTAAAATTAGAATCAACTTGTAGTTTCATTCTTGACTCATTGAGCCCGGAAACAACTTGTTGCTTCATTATTGGCTAGATTGAAGTTGGAAGTAACTTGTAGCTCATTCCAGACTCGTTTAAAGTTGAAAACAACTTGTAGCTTCATTTTCGGTTGTTTAAAATTAGAACCAACTTGTAGTTTCATTCTTGACTCGTTTGAGCCGGAAACAACTTGTTGCTTTATTATTTGCTAGATTGAATTTGGAAACAACTTGTAGCTTCATTTTCGGTTGTTTAAAATTAGAATCAACTTGTAGTTTCATTCTTGACTCGTTTGAGCCCGGAAACAAATGGTTGCTTCATTATTGGCTAGATTGAATTTGGAAACAACTTGTAGCTTTATTTTCGGTTGTTTAAAATTAGAATCAGCTTGTAGTTTCATTCTTGACTCATTTGAGCCCGGAACAACTTGTTGCTTCATTATTGGCTAGATTGAAGTTGGAAGCAACTTGTAGCTTCATTCCAGACCCGTTTGAAGTTGAAAACAACTTGTAGCTTCATTTTCGGTTGTTTAAAATTAGAACCAACTTGTAGTTTCATTCTTGACTCGTTTGAGCCGGAAACACTTGTTGCTTATTATTGGCTAGATTGAATTTGTAAACAACTTGTAGCTTCATTTTCAGTTGTTTAAAATTAGAATCAACTTGTAGTTTCTTTCTTGACTCGTTTGAGCCCGGAAACAACTTGTTCCTTCATTATTGGCTAGATTGAAGTTGGAAGCAACTTGTATCTTCATTCCAGACTCGTTTGAAGTTGAAAACAACTTGTAGCTTTATTTTCGGTTGTTTAAAATTAGAACCAACTTGTAGTTTCATTCTTGACTCGTTTGAGCCGGAAACAACTTGTTGCTTTATTATTGGCTAGATTGAATTTGGAAACAACTTGTAGCTTCATTTTCGGTTGTTTAAAATTAGAAGCAACTTGTAGTCGTTTGAGCCCGGAAACACTTGTTGTAGCTTCATTCCAGACTCGTTTGAAGTTGAAAACAACTTGTTGCTTCATTTTCGGTTGTTTTAAAATTAGAACCAACTTGTAGTTTCATTCTTGACTCGTTTGAGCCAGAAACAACTTGTTGCTTTATTATTGGCTAGATTGAATTTGAAAACAACTTGTAGCTTTATTTTCGGTTGTTTAAAATTAGAACCAACTTGTAGTTTCATTCTTGACTCGTTTGAGCCGGAAACAACTTGTTGCTTTATTATGGCTAGATTGAATTTGGAAACAACTTGTAGCTTCATTTCGGTTGTTTAAAATTAGAATCAACTTGTAGTTTCTTTCTTGACTCGTTTGAGCCCGGAAACAACTTGTTGCTTCATTATTGGCTAGATTGAAGTTGGAAGCAACTTGTATCTTCATTCCAGACTCGTTTGAAGTTGAAAACAACTTGTAGCTTTATTTTCGGTTGTTTAAAATTAGAACCAACTTGTAGTTTCATTCTTGACTCGTTTGAGCCGGAAACAACTTGTTGCTTTATTATTGGCTAGATTGAATTTGGAAACAACTTGTAGCTTGATTTTCGGTTGTTTAAAATTAGAATGAACTTGTAGTTTCATTCATGACTCGTTTGAGCCCGGAAACAACTTGTTGCTTCATTATTGGCTAGATTGAAGTTGGAAGCAACTTGTAGCTTCATTCCAGACTCGTTTGAAGTTGAAAACAACTTGTAGCTTCATTTTCGGTTGTTTAAAATTAGAACCAACTTGTAGTTTCATTCTTGACTCGTTTGAGCCAGAAACAACTTGTTGCTTTATTATTGGCTAGATTGAATTTGGAAACAACTTGTAGCTTCATTTTCGGTTGTTTAAAATTAGAAGCAACTTGTAGTTTCTTTCTTGACTCGTTTGAGCCCGGAAACAACTTGTTGCTTCATTATTGGCTAGATTGAAGTTGGAAGCAACTTGTAGCTTCATTCCAGACTCGTTTGAAGTTGAAAACTACTTGTAGCTTTATTTTCGGTTGTTTAAAATTAGAACCAACTTGTAGTTTCATTCTTGACTCGTTTGAGCCGGAAACAACTTGTTGCTTTATTATTGGCTAGATTGAATTTGGAAACAACTTGTAGCTTCATTTTCGGTTGTTTAAAATTAGAAGCAACTTGTAGTCGTTTGAGCCCGGAAACAACTTGTTGTAGCTTCATTCCAGACTCGTTTGAAGTTGAAAACAACTTGTAGCTTCATTTTCGGTTGTTTAAAATTAGAACCAACTTGTAGTTTCATTCTTGACTCGTTTGAGCCGGAAACAACTTGTTGCTTTATTATTGGCTAGATTGAATTTGGAAACAACTTGTAGCTTTATTTTCGGTTGTTTAAAATTAGAATCAACTTGTAGTTTCATTCTTGACTCATTTGAGCCCGGAAACAACTTGTTGCTTCATTATTGGCTAGATTGAATTTCGAAACAACTTGTAGCTTCATTTTCAGTTGTTTAAAATTAGAATCAACTTGTAGTTTCTTTCTTGACTCGTTTGAGCCCGGAAACAAATTGTTGCTTCATTATTGGCTAGATTGAAGTTGGAAGCAACTTGTAGCTTCATTCCAGACTCGTTTGAAGTTGAAAACAACTTGTAGCTTCATTTTCGGTTGTTTAAAATTAGAACCAACTTGTAGTTTCATTCTTGACTCGTTTGAGCCGGAAACAACTTGTTGCTTTATTATTGGCTAGATTGAATTTCGAAACAACTTGTAGCTTCATTTTCAGTTGTTTAAAATTAGAATCAACTTGTAGTTTCTTTCTTGACTCGTTTGAGCCCGGAAACAAATCGTTGCTTCATTATTGGCTAGATTGAAGTTGGAAGCAACTTGTAGCTTCATTCCAGACTCGTTTGAAGTTGAAAACAACTTGTAGCTTCATTTTCGGTTGTTTAAAATTAGAACCAACTTGTAGTTTCATTCTTGACTCGTTTGAGCCGGAAACAACTTGTTGCTTTATTATTGGCTAGATTGAATTTGGAAACAACTTGTAGCTTCATTTTCGGTTGTTTAAAATTAGAATCAACTTGTAGTTTCATTCTTGACTCGTTTGAGCCCGAAAACAACTTGTTGCTTCATTATTGGCTAGATTGAATTTGGAAACAACTTGTAGCTTTATTTTCGGTTGTTTAAAATTAGAATCAGCTTGTAGTTTCATTCTTGACTCATTTGAGCCCGGAAACAACTTGTTGCTTCATTATTGGCTAGATTGAAGTTGGAAGCAACTTGTAGCTTCATTCCAGACCCGTTTGAAGTTGAAAACAACTTGTAGCTTCATTTTCGGTTGTTTAAAATTAGAACCAACTTGTAGTTTCATTCTTGACTCGTTTGAGCCGGAAACAACTTGTTGCTTTATTATTGGCTAGATTGAATTTGGAAACAACTTGTAGCTTCATTTTCAGTTGTTTAAAATTAGAATCAACTTGTAGTTTCTTTCTTGACTCGTTTGAGCCCGGAAACAACTTGTTCCTTCATTATTGGCTAGATTGAAGTTGGAAGCAACTTGTATCTTCATTCCAGACTCGTTTGAAGTTGAAAACAACTTGTAGCTTTATTTTCGGTTGTTTAAAATTAGAACCAACTTGTAGTTTCATTCTTGACTCGTTTGAGCCGGAAACAACTTGTTGCTTTATTATTGGCTAGATTGAATTTGGAAACAACTTGTAGCTTCATTTTCGGTTGTTTAAAATTAGAAGCAACTTGTAGTTTCTTTCTTGACTCGTTTGAGCCCGGAAACAACTTGTTGCTTCATTATTGGCTAGATTGAAGTTGGAAGCAACTTGTAGCTTCATTCCAGACTCGTTTGAAGTTGAAAACAACTTGTAGCTTTATTTTCGGTTGTTTAAAATTAGAACCAACTTGTAGTTTCATTCTTGACTCGTTTGAGCCGGAAACAACTTGTTGCTTTATTATTGGCTGGATTGAATTTGGAAACAACTTGTAGCTTGATTTTCGGTTGTTTAAAATTAGAATGAACTTGTAGTTTCATTCATGACTCGTTTGAGCCCGGAAACAACTTGTTGCTTCATTATTGGCTAGATTGAAGTTGGAAGCAACTTGTAGCTTCATTCCAGACTAGTTTGAAGTTGAAAACAACTTGTAGCTTCATTTTCGGTTGTTTAAAATTAGAACCAACTTGTAGTTTCATTCTTGACTCGTTTGAGCCGGAAACAACTTGTTGCTTTATTATTGGCTAGATTGAATTTGGAAACAACTTGTAGCTTCATTTTCGGTTGTTTAAAATTAGAAGCAACTTGTAGTTTCTTTCTTGACTCGTTTGAGCCCGGAAACAACTTGTTGCTTCATTATTGGCTAGATTGAAGTTGGAAGCAACTTGTAGCTTCATTCCAGACTCGTTTGAAGTTGAAAACAACTTGTAGCTTTATTTTCGGTTGTTTAAAATTAGAACCAACTTGTAGTTTCATTCTTGACTCGTTTGAGCCGGAAACAACTTGTTGCTTTATTATTGGCTAGATTGAATTTGGAAACAACTTGTAGCTTCATTTTCGGTTGTTTAAAATTAGAAGCAACTTGTAGTCGTTTGAGCCCGGAAACAACTTGTTGTAGCTTCATTCCAGACTCGTTTGAAGTTGAAAACAACTTGTAGCTTCATTTTCGGTTGTTTAAAATTAGAACCAACTTGTAGTTTCATTCTTGACTCGTTTGAGCCGGAAACAACTTGTTGCTTTATTATTGGCTAGATTGAATTTGGAAACAACTTGTAGCTTTATTTTCGGTTGTTTTAAAATTAGAATCAACTTGTAGTTTCATTCTTGACTCATTTGAGCCCGGAAACAACTTGTTGCTTCATTATTGGCTAGATTGAATTTCGAAACAACTTGTAGCTTCATTTTCAGTTGTTTAAAATTAGAATCAACTTGTAGTTTCTTTCTTGACTCGTTTGAGCCCGGAAACAAATTGTTGCTTCATTATTGGCTAGATTGAAGTTGGAAGCAACTTGTAGCTTCATTCCAGACTCGTTTGAAGTTGAAAACAACTTGTAGCTTCATTTTCGGTTGTTTAAAATTAGAACCAACTTGTAGTTTCATTCTTGACTCGTTTGAGCCGGAAACAACTTGTTGCTTTATTATTGGCTAGATTGAATTTCGAAACAACTTGTAGCTTCATTTTCAGTTGTTTAAAATTAGAATCAACTTGTAGTTTCTTTCTTGACTCGTTTGAGCCCGGAAACAAATTGTTGCTTCATTATTGGCTAGATTGAAGTTGGAAGCAACTTGTAGCTTCATTCCAGACTCGTTTGAAGTTGAAAACAACTTGTAGCTTCATTTTCGGTTGTTTAAAATTAGAACCAACTTGTAGTTTCATTCTTGACTCGTTTGAGCCGGAAACAACTTGTTGCTTTATTATTGGCTAGATTGAATTTGGAAACAACTTGTAGCTTCATTTTCGGTTGTTTAAAATTAGAATCAACTTGTAGTTTCATTCTTGACTCGTTTGAGCCCGAAAACAACTTGTTGCTTCATTATTGGCTAGATTGAATTTGGAAACAACTTGTAGCTTTATTTTCGGTTGTTTAAAATTAGAATCAGCTTGTAGTTTCATTCTTGACTCATTTGAGCCCGGAAACAACTTGTTGCTTCATTATTGGCTAGATTGAAGTTGGAAGCAACTTGTAGCTTCATTCCAGACCCGTTTGAAGTTGAAAACAACTTGTAGCTTCATTTTCGGTTGTTTAAAATTAGAACCAACTTGTAGTTTCATTCTTGACTCGTTTGAGCCGGAAACAACTTGTTGCTTTATTATTGGCTAGATTGAATTTGGAAACAACTTGTAGCTTCATTTTCAGTTGTTTAAAATTAGAATCAACTTGTAGTTTCTTTCTTGACTCGTTTGAGCCCGGAAACAACTTGTTCCTTCATTATTGGCTAGATTGAAGTTGGAAGCAACTTGTATCTTCATTCCAGACTCGTTTGAAGTTGAAAACAACTTGTAGCTTTATTTTCGGTTGTTTAAAATTAGAACCAACTTGTAGTTTCATTCTTGACTCGTTTGAGCCGGAAACAACTTGTTGCTTTATTATTGGCTAGATTGAATTTGGAAACAACTTGTAGCTTCATTTTCGGTTGTTTAAAATTAGAAGCAACTTGTAGTCGTTTGAGCCCGGAAACAACTTGTTGTAGCTTCATTCCAGACTCGTTTGAAGTTGAAAACAACTTGTTGCTTCATTTTCGGTTGTTTAAAATTAGAACCAACTTGTAGTTTCATTCTTGACTCGTTTGAGCCGGAAACAACTTGTTGCTTTATTATTGGCTAGATTGAATTTGAAAACAACTTGTAGCTTCATTTTCGGTTGTTTAAAATTAGAAGCAACTTGTAGTCGTTTGAGCCCGGAAACAACTTGTTGTAGCTTCATTCCAGACTCGTTTGAGGTTGAAAACAACTTGTAGCTTCATTTTCGGTTGTTTAAAATTAGAATGAACTTGTAGTTTCATTCATGACTCGTTTGAGCCCGGAAAAAACTTGTTGCTTCATTATTGGCTAGATTGAAGTTGGAAGCAACTTGTAGCTTCATTCCAGACTCGTTTGATGTTGAAAACAACTTGTAGCTTTATTTTCGGTTGTTTAAAATTAGAATCAACTTGTAGTTTCATTCTTGACTCATTTGAGCCCCGAAACAACTTGTTGCTTCATTATTGGCTAGATTGAAGTTGGAAGTAACTTGTAGCTTCATTCCATACTCGTTTGAAGTTGAAAACAACTTGTAGCTTCATTTTCGGTTGTTTAAAATTAGAACCAACTTGTAGTTTCATTCTTGACTCGTTTGAGCCGGAAACAACTTGTTGCTTTATTATTGGCTAGATTGAATTTCGAAACAACTTGTAGCTTCATTTTCAGTTGTTTAAAATTAGAATCAACTTGTAGTTTCTTTCTTGACTCGTTTGAGCCCGGAAACAAATTGTTGCTTCATTATTGGCTAGATTGAAGTTGGAAGCAACTTGTAGCTTCATTCCAGACTCGTTTGAAGTTGAAAACAACTTGTAGCTTCATTTTCGGTTGTTTAAAATTAGAACCAACTTGTAGTTTCATTCTTGACTCGTTTGAGCCGGAAACAACTTGTTGCTTTATTATTGGCTAGATTGAATTTGGAAACAACTTGTAGCTTCATTTTCGGTTGTTTAAAATTAGAATCAACTTGTAGTTTCATTCTTGACTCGTTTGAGCCCGGAAACAACTTGTTGCTTCATTATTGGCTAGATTGAATTTGGAAACAACTTGTAGCTTTATTTTCGGTTGTTTAAAATTAGAATCAGCTTGTAGTTTCATTCTTGACTCATTTGAGCCCGGAAACAACTTGTTGCTTCATTATTGGCTAGATTGAAGTTGGAAGCAACTTGTAGCTTCATTCCAGACCCGTTTGAAGTTGAAAACAACTTGTAGCTTCATTTTCGGTTGTTTAAAATTAGAACCAACTTGTAGTTTCATTCTTGACTCGTTTGAGCCGGAAACAACTTGTTGCTTTATTATTGGCTAGATTGAATTTGGAAACAACTTGTAGCTTCATTTTCAGTTGTTTAAAATTAGAATCAACTTGTAGTTTCTTTCTTGACTCGTTTGAGCCCGGAAACAACTTGTTCCTTCATTATTGGCTAGATTGAAGTTGGAAGCAACTTGTATCTTCATTCCAGACTCGTTTGAAGTTGAAAACAACTTGTAGCTTTATTTTCGGTTGTTTAAAATTAGAACCAACTTGTAGTTTCATTCTTGACTCGTTTGAGCCGGAAACAACTTGTTGCTTTATTATTGGCTAGATTGAATTTGGAAACAACTTGTAGCTTCATTTTCGGTTGTTTAAAATTAGAAGCAACTTGTAGTCGTTTGAGCCCGGAAACAACTTGTTGTAGCTTCATTCCAGACTCGTTTGAAGTTGAAAACAACTTGTTGCTTCATTTTCGGTTGTTTAAAATTAGAACCAACTTGTAGTTTCATTCTTGACTCGTTTGAGCCGGAAACAACTTGTTGCTTTATTATTGGCTAGATTGAATTTGAAAACAACTTGTAGCTTCATTTTCGGTTGTTTAAAATTAGAAGCAACTTGTAGTCGTTTGAGCCCGGAAACAACTTGTTGTAGCTTCATTCCAGACTCGTTTGAGGTTGAAAACAACTTGTAGCTTCATTTTCGGTTGTTTAAAATTAGAATGAACTTGTAGTTTCATTCATGACTTGTTTAGCCTACAATGTTTCTCTCTCTAGAAATTTCCTCTCCCTTCTCTCTAGGATAGAAACCCTAACCCTTAACAGCCGCCTCTTCCTCTTTCCTTATCACAAACCCTTTTCCCTCTTAACCTTTTCCTTCCTTTTCTCCTCCACTCACCTAAATTTCTTACTATATTTATACTTATAAACACTTATTTTCTGGTTTTCTTGCTTCTCGTTCTCATGAGTAACGTTGATTCTTTCGGTTGTCCGGTGGACCATGATGGGTATTGTCTTGAGGATGGGGTTTTTCACTCTGAAAACCCTATTGCTGTCCGAGGTGATGTCCTGAGGGATATCCTCTCTGGTTCTGGCCAGGATGTGGCAGGTGCACATCTTGATTCTGATTTTCTTAAGGGGCCCCGTGTGACGGCAAGTTCGTTGGGTGGTATTCCGGTGGTAGAAAGGGTGGAAATTGAAGATGTTACAGATGGGTATTCTAGTGCCGAGCCTCATTCACCTCGTGATGGGGGTGCTTCGGGTGGGAATCAAACAAGTGCTACTGTTAGTGCTATGATGCGCACTATGAAAAATGAGAGAGAGGAGCTGTACTCTGCTCGGAAAAAGCTGCAAGATGCGTTGAGTTTTCTGAAAAAGAAGGGTTACAATGAGTTGGATATTTTCAGCTCATCTATGAGGGATGGGTTTGGTACTGCGTTGCCCAACCGTGATGACTTTGGCCTTCCAAAGTGGGGTTCTGGGAAGTCGAGTGAGGAGAGTAAGCCTAGTGCTGAAACTAAGTCGAAAGCCCAGGATGTTCCTCATGTGTTTGACGAAATGTCTAAAAAGGAGCCCCCAAATCCCTTTGTTGATAAAATGAAGGGTAAGTTGGGTGAGGAGGTGCCTCAAGTGCAGAATGGTGGTAAATCGTGGGCGAATGTTCTTAAGAAAGAATCACCGGCTCAGACAAAGTTTGATTACTTCCCGTTGGAGAAAGATGCAATTTCTGTGGAACCGCCTTTGGAGACGCTTAAGAAGGGGAATGATAAGTTCAAATGTTGTGTTGTGGGTACTTTCACGAAGGGTACTAAACCGTTTAGGGAGGTTGCTGATTTTGCTAACAGAATGTGGTCAAATAGGGGTTTGATACATGTTTCTCAAAAAGATAACCACACTTTTATCTTTCGGTTTGATACGGAGAAATCCAGAGATGAGGTACTGTCTAGAGGTACTTGGTATATTGCCAGGAGGCCCATGGTTGTCACATGTTGGGGAGTAAAACCAGGGATGGATAATGTTGACTCAATGCCAATTTGGATAAAAATCAGCGGTATTCCGGACTCGTATTGGACTGAGGAGGGCTTGAGCCGACTTGCAAGTGTTGTTGGCAAGCCTTTGGGGGCTGATATTCTCACGTCTAAGTTGGAAATCATGCCCTTTGCCCGTATGCAGGTGCTGTACAAGCTGGGTACTCCTATGCCTACTGAATTTCTAGCTACTGTGCTTGACCCTGTTACGGAGGAAAAATTCACCACCAAGGTTTTGTACTCATATCCCCTCCGCCCTTTATTTTGCACTGGATGTAATTCTCTTGGCCACTCTGTAGGTGCTTGCCCTCGTGTGAATCGAGTATGGGTCAAAAAGGACCCTGTTAATGCTGGTAAATCTTCGGGTAATGAGCCTGTTGCCCCACATAATGTGGAGCCTTCTTCGGTTGTTTTGAATAGGGCCCCTGTGGCAGCCTCTGTACAGGGTGTCACAAATACTGCAAATGAGGAGACCTGGACAGAGGTTAAACGCAAGAAAGATTTGTTGAATGTGCAGGAGGCGTCTCCGTCCCCCCCTCAAACTTTCCGTAATCTGAAGAATGTGGATGAAATAGATAAAAGGAAGGGTGCTCCAGGTGGTTCTAATAGCAGGCTTACTAAGTCACAGAAGAGGAAGCTAAGGCTTAAACAGGGGACGGAGTCCCCTAACCACTCTTGATTTTTTTTGTGATGCTGTTCGATTTTTGCTCCTTCAACGTCCGGGGTCTCCACAATAAAATTGCTTTTGTTAAAGACTTTATCTCCTCTAGGCGCCTTAGTCTCTTTGCTGCCTTGGAAACCCGCGTTAAGGAATGTGATGCCTTGTGCATCTCTTCTCAAATTAATAAGCACTTTTGTTGGCTTTTTAATTATCAGCATCATAATAATGGACGCATCTGGATTGGATGGGATCCTTCTGTTTGGACGATTCTACAGTTGACTTCTTCGGCTCAGCAGGTTAGTTGTTTGGTTACGAGAAGGGAGGATTCGGTGTCTTTTGTTATGACGGTTGTTTATGCTTTTAATGATCATGTTGGGAGGAGGTCTTTGTGGAGTAATTTAGTTGATGTTAACAACCAGTGGGTTGATTTAAATATGGGCTCTGAGAAGGCATGGTGTATACTTGGGGACTTTAACACCTTTTTGCAGAGCAATGAAACAAATGGCCAGTTTCCTAGGCGTACTATTGGTTTATCTGAGTTTCGTGATTGTATTAATCAAATTGGGGTCTCTGATCTGCAGTTTTCTGGTGACTTATTTACTTGGCGTGATAGCAGCCTCGATTCTCCTCTAATGCGTAAACTGGACCGTGTTCTTGTTAATGACAGTTGGATGAGTAGCTTTGACTTTTCCAAAGCTGTGTTCCTCCCTAGAGGTCTGTCTGACCATAATCCTGCCTTGGTGGATTTGGGTGTCCCTAGGGTTCGTATTGCTAAACCTTTCCAGATTTTTAATCACTTGATTGCCCATCCGCAGTTTGATAAGGTCGTGACAGAAGCTTGGAGTGCTCTTGTTCATGGTAATCCTTGGTTTGTTCTGACAAACAAGCTTAAACGAGTGAAGGATGGTCTCAAGAAGCTGAATAACTTGCATGGGAACCTCAATGATATTGTAGATGCTGCTAGGGGTAATCTGTTCATCTTTCAATCTTCTATGCCCCCTTCTCCTGATGTTGATTGTCTCCTCATAGAACGGGATCTCATGGCCAAACTAAGTGATGCTCTCTCTAACCAGGAGATTTTTCTGAAACAGAAGTCTCGGGTAAAGTGGTTGAAATGTGGTGACGATAATAATCGCTATTTTTTTAATAGCTGCAAATCCAGATGGAATAGGGCAAAAATTCTCTCTATTGTTCATGGTGACAGTACTGTTTCGACTCATAAGGATATTTCTGAGGTGGCGGTGTCTTATTTTGAAAATCTTATGGGAAGTGAGCATACTGTGAACAGTATACCTACGGGTTTATGTTTTAATTCTTTAAATGCGGCTCAGAGTTCTGACTTGTGTCGAGATGTCACCTGCGATGAGATTTTTTCTGTTATTAATCATCTTCCCAAACAAAAATGCCCTGGTCCCGATGGTTTTACAGCGGAGTTTTTTGTCGCAGCATGGAAGGTTGTCGGCCAAGATGTATGTAGTGCTGTTCTGAGTTTTTTCTCCAACCCATCTCTTCCCAGAATCGTTAACTCAACTGCCCTGGCTCTTATTCCGAAAGCTCTGAATTCTTCTACTATGAATCAATTTCGTCCCATATCGTGCTGCAATGTGCTCTACAAAATCATTACTAAGCTCCTGGCTAATAGAATGAAGGACTGCATGTCTGATCTCATTTCTCCTAATCAGGTTGCTTTTGTTAAAGGCCGTAAGCTTGGTGACCACATTCTCCTCGCACAAGCCTTATGTAAGGACTACCACCTAAGTTCTGGTGCCCCTAAGGTTGCGTTTAAGCTTGATATTGCCAAGGCCTTCGACACTTTGAACTGGTCTTTTCTTTTCCGCCTTCTGGAAATTCAAGGCTTCAATCCCATCTTCATTAAATGGATCAGGTCCTGTATTACGGGCTCAATGGTTTCGGTAAAGGTTAACGGTTCTCTGGAAGGTTATTTTAAATGCAAGTCTGGTCTTAAACAGGGGGACCCCCTCTCCCCATACCTATTCGTCCTCGCCATGGAGGCCCTTACTGCTAGTATCAATCATATAATTTCTTCCAGGACCTTTAATTTTCATTCCTCCGCGAAGGAAGCCAGAATTAGTCACCTCGTCTTTGCAGATGATGTGTTGCTGTTTTGTAAGGGTGACAATGATTCGGTGTCTGCAATCCTTGAGGCTGTGAATCTGTTTTCGTCAATGTCGGGTTTAATTCCAAATGCCTCAAAAAGTGTTGTTTTCTTTGGTAATGTCCCCTCGGCCACTCAAGACTTTTCCATTGCCACTTCTGGTTTTAACCGAGGCGTGCTTCCTGTAATTTATCTTGGTCTTCCTTTAGTCTCAGGCAAGCTTAGTTTGCGGGACTGCCAGCCCTTGTTGTTAAAAATCAGTAGCAAAATGGAGACATGGGGTAATAAATATATAAGCCAGGCTGGTCGTGCCCAGTTAATCAGGTCTGTCATCTATGGATTGCAAGGACACTGGTCCGACTGTCTCTTTCTTCCGAAGAATATTCTTAAGAAAATCCAAAGCATTATGGCAAAGTTTCTCTGGAAAGGTACTCAGCAGGGTCCTTGCTTTTATAAAGTAGCCTGGAAACATTGTTGTCTAAAGAAAACGGAAGGAGGGTTGGGTTTTAAGGAGCTCCTTGGCTGGAATCAGTGTGTTCTTCAGTGGCAAATATGGAGGATCATTCGACAAGAGGAGCATTCTCTATGGTTGATTTGGATTTCGAAATATCTGTTAAGACGTCGTGCCTTTTGGACTATGCAAGTCCCGGACAAGTGCTCTTGGGGGCTGAGAAAAATTTTAAATGCTCGTGCCTCGGTTCTTCAGCGTGTCACCTATAGAGTTGGGAGAAACTCTTGTTTTCTCCTATGGCATGACCCTTGGTGCCTTCGCAGTCCTCTCCTCAATCGCTATGGTGCAAGAGCTATTTCGTCTCTGGAATCTCAGAACATGGCGCCTCTTAGTACCATAATTCGTGATGGAAGTTGGCATTTGGGGGTGTCTAATGATCTCATTATTATTGAGATTAGGCAACACTGTAATTCCACTACTATTTATGCCTCGGATGAAATTCTATGGGATGGTCAGATTGTTCATTCGCTTAAAGTTAAAGATATTTGGGAAAGCTCTCGCATTCCTGGTACAATGCCTCCATGGTTTTCGTTTGTTTGGTGCAAATTCAGAATTCCGAAGGTTGCTTTCACGGTTTGGTTGATTGTGCAAGAAAGATTATTAACAAAGGATAGAATGCAACATTTCCATATGGCTGTTAACAGAACCTGTGTTTTATGTGGCTTGGCTGATGAGTCTCATGCTCATCTATTTTGTTCCTGTACTTTTACCCGGAGTATCTATGCTAGTTGGCATTGGCCTATTTCTGCGGTCTGGAATGATTTTTCTCTTGGAAATATTATTGTTTCTCCTGGTTTGAGAAGTATCGAACAAGACATGTCGAATCTTTTTGTTTCGGTGGTTCTCTACTCAGTTTGGAGGGAGCGTAATTCGAGAATCCATTCTCTTTCTTCTCGTGATGCTGCTAGTCTTATTGATGAAGTGAAGTCAACTGTTAGAAGCAAATTGTCCACGTGCAAATTCTTTATTGCCAGTACTCGCCTGGACCCATCCCTTATTACTGTCTTATATTAATTCTATGTAATAGGCCTGTTAGTGTTTCTATTTAGTTGGAGCTCGTAGTTAGCTTGTTGCGTTTGTTTATCCATGGGATTCTCTAGTTGATCTTATGTTTTCTTTCCCGCGGGGTATGCCCCTAGATTTGTATTCGCTTTTCGTTTAATCTACATTTATTTAGCAAAAAAAAAAAAAAAAAACTTGTTGCTTCATTATTGGCTAGATTGAAGTTGGAAGCAACTTGTAGCTTCATTCCAGACTCGTTTGAAGTTGAAAACAACTTGTAGCTTTATTTTCGGTTGTTTAAAATTAGAACCAACTTGTAGTTTCATTCTTGACTCGTTTGAGCCGGAAACAACTTGTTGCTTTATTATTGGCTATATTGAATTTGGAAACAACTTGTAGCTTCATTTTCGGTTGTTTAAAATTAGAAGCAACTTGTAGTCGTTTGAGCCCGGAAACAACTTGTTGTAGCTTCATTCCAGACTCGTTTGAAGTTGAAAACAACTTGTAGCTTCATTTTCGGTTGTTTAAAATTAGAACCAACTTGTAGTTTCATTCTTGACTCGTTTGAGCCGGAAACAACTTGTTGCTTTATTATTGGCTAGATTGAATTTGGAAACAACTTGTAGCTTTATTTTCGGTTGTTTAAAATTAGAATCAACTTGTAGTTTCATTCTTGACTCATTTGAGCCCGGAAACAACTTGTTGCTTGAAGTTGGAAGTAACTTGTAGCTTCATTCCAGACTCGTTTGAAGTTGAAAACAACTTGTAGCTTCATTTTCGGTTGTTTAAAATTAGAACCAACTTGTAGTTTCATTCTTGACTCGTTTGAGCCGGAAACAACTTGTTGCTTTATTATTGGCTAGATTGAATTTGGAAACAACTTGTAGCTTCATTTTCAGTTGTTTAAAATTAGAATCAACTTGTAGTTTCTTTCTTGACTCGTTTGAGCCCGGAAACAACTTGTTCCTTCATTATTGGCTAGATTGAAGTTGGAAGCAACTTGTATCTTCATTCCAGACTCGTTTGAAGTTGAAAACAACTTGTAGCTTTATTTTCGGTTGTTTAAAATTAGAACCAACTTGTAGTTTCATTCTTGACTCGTTTGAGCCGGAAACAACTTGTTGCTTTATTATTGGCTAGATTGAATTTGGAAACAACTTGTAGCTTCATTTTCGGTTGTTTAAAATTAGAAGCAACTTGTAGTCGTTTGAGCCCGGAAACAACTTGTTGTAGCTTCATTCCAGACTCGTTTGAAGTTGAAAACAACTTGTTGCTTCATTTTCGGTTGTTTAAAATTAGAACCAACTTGTAGTTTCATTCTTGACTCGTTTGAGCCGGAAACAACTTGTTGCTTTATTATTGGCTAGATTGAATTTGAAAACAACTTGTAGCTTCATTTTCGGTTGTTTAAAATTAGAAGCAACTTGTAGTCGTTTGAGCCCGGAAACAACTTGTTGTAGCTTCATTCCAGACTCGTTTGAGGTTGAAAACAACTTGTAGCTTCATTTTCGGTTGTTTAAAATTAGAATGAACTTGTAGTTTCATTCATGACTCGTTTGAGCCCGGAAACAACTTGTTGCTTCATTATTGGCTAGATTGAAGTTGGAAGCAACTTGTAGCTTCATTCCAGACTCGTTTGAAGTTGAAAACAACTTGTAGCTTCATTTTCGGTTGTTTAAAATTAGAACCAACTTGTAGTTTCATTCTTGACTCGTTTGAGCCGGAAACAACTTGTTGCTTTATTATTGGCTAGATTGAATTTGGAAACAACTTGTAGCTTCATTTTCGGTTGTTTAAAATTAGAATCAACTTGTAGTTTCATTCTTGACTCGTTTGAGCCCGGAAACAACTTGTTGCTTCATTATTGGCTAGATTGAAGTTGGAAGTAACTTGTAGCTTCATTCAAGACTCGTTTGAAGTTGGAAACAACTTGTAGCTTCATTTTCGGTTGTTTAAAATTAGAACCAACTTGTAGTTTCATTCTTGACTCGTTTGAGCCGGAAACAACTTGTTGCTTTATTATTGGCTAGATTGAATTTGGAAACAACTTGTAGCTTCATTTTCGGTTGTTTAAAATTAGAATCAACTTGTAGTTTCATTCTTGACTCATTTGAGCCCGGAAACAACTTGTTGCTTCATTATTGGCTAGATTGAAGTTGGAAGCAACTTGTAGCTTCATTCCAGACTCGTTTGAAGTTGAAAACAACTTGTAGCTTCATTTTCGGTTGTTTAAAATTAGAACCAACTTGTAGTTTCATTCTTGACTCGTTTGAGCCGGAAACAACTTGTTGCTTTATTATTGGCTAGATTGAATTTGGAAACAACTTGTAGCTTCATTTTCGGTTGTTTAAAATTAGAATCAACTTGTAGTTTCATTCTTGACTCGTTTGAGCCCGGAAACAACTTGTTGCTTCATTATTGGCTAGATTGAATTTGGAAACAACTTGTAGCTTTATTTTCGGTTGTTTAAAATTAGAATCAGCTTGTAGTTTCATTCTTGACTCATTTGAGCCCGGAAACAACTTGTTGCTTCATTATTGGCTAGATTGAAGTTGGAAGCAACTTGTAGCTTCATTCCAGACCCGTTTGAAGTTGAAAACAACTTGTAGCTTCATTTTCGGTTGTTTAAAATTAGAACCAACTTGTAGTTTCATTCTTGACTCGTTTGAGCCGGAAACAACTTGTTGCTTTATTATTGGCTAGATTGAATTTGGAAACAACTTGTAGCTTCATTTTCAGTTGTTTAAAATTAGAATCAACTTGTAGTTTCTTTCTTGACTCGTTTGAGCCCGGAAACAACTTGTTCCTTCATTATTGGCTAGATTGAAGTTGGAAGCAACTTGTATCTTCATTCCAGACTCGTTTGAAGTTGAAAACAACTTGTAGCTTTATTTTCGGTTGTTTAAAATTAGAACCAACTTGTAGTTTCATTCTTGACTCGTTTGAGCCGGAAACAACTTGTTGCTTTATTATTGGCTAGATTGAATTTGGAAACAACTTGTAGCTTCATTTTCGGTTGTTTAAAATTAGAAGCAACTTGTAGTCGTTTGAGCCCGGAAACAACTTGTTGTAGCTTCATTCCAGACTCGTTTGAAGTTGAAAACAACTTGTTGCTTCATTTTCGGTTGTTTAAAATTAGAACCAACTTGTAGTTTCATTCTTGACTCGTTTGAGCCGGAAACAACTTGTTGCTTTATTATTGGCTAGATTGAATTTGAAAACAACTTGTAGCTTCATTTTCGGTTGTTTAAAATTAGAAGCAACTTGTAGTCGTTTGAGCCCAGAAACAACTTGTTGTAGCTTCATTCCAGACTCGTTTGAGGTTGAAAACAACTTGTAGCTTCATTTTCGGTTGTTTAAAATTAGAATGAACTTGTAGTTTCATTCATGACTCGTTTGAGCCCGGAAAAAACTTGTTGCTTCATTATTGGCTAGATTGAAGTTGGAAGCAACTTGTAGCTTCATTCCAGACTCGTTTGAAGTTGAAAACAACTTGTAGCTTTATTTTCGGTTGTTTAAAATTAGAACCAACTTGTAGTTTCATTCTTGACTCGTTTGAGCCGGAAACAACTTGTTGCTTTATTATTGGCTATATTGAATTTGGAAACAACTTGTAGCTTCATTTTCGGTTGTTTAAAATTAGAAGCAACTTGTAGTCGTTTGAGCCCGGAAACAACTTGTTGTAGCTTCATTCCAGACTCGTTTGAAGTTGAAAACAACTTGTAGCTTCATTTTCGGTTGTTTAAAATTAGAACCAACTTGTAGTTTCATTCTTGACTCGTTTGAGCCGGAAACAACTTGTTGCTTTATTATTGGCTAGATTGAATTTGGAAACAACTTGTAGCTTCATTTTCGGTTGTTTAAAATTAGAATCAACTTGTAGTTTCATTCTTGACTCGTTTGAGCCCGGAAACAACTTGTTGCTTCATTATTGGCTAGATTGAATTTGGAAACAACTTGTAGCTTTATTTTCGGTTGTTTAAAATTAGAATCAGCTTGTAGTTTCATTCTTGACTCATTTGAGCCCGGAAACAACTTGTTGCTTCATTATTGGCTAGATTGAAGTTGGAAGCAACTTGTAGCTTCATTCCAGACCCGTTTGAAGTTGAAAACAACTTGTAGCTTCATTTTCGGTTGTTTAAAATTAGAACCAACTTGTAGTTTCATTCTTGACTCGTTTGAGCCGGAAACAACTTGTTGCTTTATTATTGGCTAGATTGAATTTGGAAACAACTTGTAGCTTCATTTTCAGTTGTTTAAAATTAGAATCAACTTGTAGTTTCTTTCTTGACTCGTTTGAGCCCGGAAACAACTTGTTCCTTCATTATTGGCTAGATTGAAGTTGGAAGCAACTTGTATCTTCATTCCAGACTCGTTTGAAGTTGAAAACAACTTGTAGCTTTATTTTCGGTTGTTTAAAATTAGAACCAACTTGTAGTTTCATTCTTGACTCGTTTGAGCCGGAAACAACTTGTTGCTTTATTATTGGCTAGATTGAATTTGGAAACAACTTGTAGCTTCATTTTCGGTTGTTTAAAATTAGAAGCAACTTGTAGTCGTTTGAGCCCGGAAACAACTTGTTGTAGCTTCATTCCAGACTCGTTTGAAGTTGAAAACAACTTGTTGCTTCATTTTCGGTTGTTTAAAATTAGAACCAACTTGTAGTTTCATTCTTGACTCGTTTGAGCCGGAAACAACTTGTTGCTTTATTATTGGCTAGATTGAATTTGAAAACAACTTGTAGCTTCATTTTCGGTTGTTTAAAATTAGAAGCAACTTGTAGTCGTTTGAGCCCAGAAACAACTTGTTGTAGCTTCATTCCAGACTCGTTTGAGGTTGAAAACAACTTGTAGCTTCATTTTCGGTTGTTTAAAATTAGAATGAACTTGTAGTTTCATTCATGACTCGTTTGAGCCCGGAAACAACTTGTTGCTTCATTATTGGCTAGATTGAAGTTGGAAGCAACTTGTAGCTTCATTCCAGACTCGTTTGAAGTTGAAAACAACTTGTAGCTTTATTTTCGGTTGTTTAAAATTAGAACCAACTTGTAGTTTCATTCTTGACTCGTTTGAGCCGGAAACAACTTGTTGCTTTATTATTGGCTATATTGAATTTGGAAACAACTTGTAGCTTCATTTTCGGTTGTTTAAAATTAGAAGCAACTTGTAGTCGTTTGAGCCCGGAAACAACTTGTTGTAGCTTCATTCCAGACTCGTTTGAAGTTGAAAACAACTTGTAGCTTCATTTTCGGTTGTTTAAAATTAGAACCAACTTGTAGTTTCATTCTTGACTCGTTTGAGCCGGAAACAACTTGTTGCTTTATTATTGGCTAGATTGAATTTGGAAACAACTTGTAGCTTTATTTTCGGTTGTTTAAAATTAGAACCAACTTGTAGTTTCATTCTTGACTCGTTTGAGCCGGAAACAACTTGTTGCTTTATTATTGGCTATATTGAATTTGGAAACAACTTGTAGCTTCATTTTCGGTTGTTTAAAATTAGAAGCAACTTGTAGTCGTTTGAGCCCGGAAACAACTTGTTGTAGCTTCATTCCAGACTCGTTTGAAGTTGAAAACAACTTGTAGCTTCATTTTCGGTTGTTTAAAATTAGAACCAACTTGTAGTTTCATTCTTGACTCGTTTGAGCCGGAAACAACTTGTTGCTTTATTATTGGCTAGATTGAATTTGGAAACAACTTGTAGCTTTATTTTCGGTTGTTTAAAATTAGAATCAACTTGTAGTTTCATTCTTGACTCATTTGAGCCCGGAAACAACTTGTTGCTTGAAGTTGGAAGTAACTTGTAGCTTCATTCAGACTCGTTTGAAGTTGAAAACAACTTGTAGCTTCATTTTCGGTTGTTTAAAATTAGAACCAACTTGTAGTTTCATTCTTGACTCGTTTGAGCCGGAAACAACTTGTTGCTTTATTATTGGCTAGATTGAATTTGGAAACAACTTGTAGCTTCATTTTCAGTTGTTTAAAATTAGAATCAACTTGTAGTTTCTTTCTTGACTCGTTTGAGCCCGGAAACAACTTGTTCCTTCATTATTGGCTAGATTGAAGTTGGAAGCAACTTGTATCTTCATTCCAGACTCGTTTGAAGTTGAAAACAACTTGTAGCTTTATTTTCGGTTGTTTAAAATTAGAACCAACTTGTAGTTTCATTCTTGACTCGTTTGAGCCGGAAACAACTTGTTGCTTTATTATTGGCTAGATTGAATTTGGAAACAACTTGTAGCTTCATTTTCGGTTGTTTAAAATTAGAAGCAACTTGTAGTCGTTTGAGCCCGGAAACAACTTGTTGTAGCTTCATTCCAGACTCGTTTGAAGTTGAAAACAACTTGTTGCTTCATTTTCGGTTGTTTAAAATTAGAACCAACTTGTAGTTTCATTCTTGACTCGTTTGAGCCGGAAACAACTTGTTGCTTTATTATTGGCTAGATTGAATTTGAAAACAACT
Source organism: Daucus carota subsp. sativus (assembly GCF_001625215.2). Lineage (NCBI taxonomy): Eukaryota > Viridiplantae > Streptophyta > Magnoliopsida > Apiales > Apiaceae > Daucus > Daucus carota. The sequence continues at coordinate 18,590,094 of NC_030383.2, read as the reverse complement.
TGTAGCTTCATTTTCGGTTGTTTAAAATTAGAAGCAACTTGTAGTCGTTTGAGCCCGGAAACAACTTGTTGTAGCTTCATTCCAGACTCGTTTGAGGTTGAAAACAACTTGTAGCTTCATTTTCGGTTGTTTAAAATTAGAATGAACTTGTAGTTTCATTCATGACTCGTTTGAGCCCGGAAACAACTTGTTGCTTCATTATTGGCTAGATTGAAGTTGGAAGCAACTTGTAGCTTCATTCCAGACTCGTTTGAAGTTGAAAACAACTTGTAGCTTCATTTTCGGTTGTTTAAAATTAGAACCAACTTGTAGTTTCATTCTTGACTCGTTTGAGCCGGAAACAACTTGTTGCTTTATTATTGGCTAGATTGAATTTGGAAACAACTTGTAGCTTCATTTTCGGTTGTTTAAAATTAGAATCAACTTGTAGTTTCATTCTTGACTCGTTTGAGCCCGGAAACAACTTGTTGCTTCATTATTGGCTAGATTGAAGTTGGAAGTAACTTGTAGCTTCATTCAAGACTCGTTTGAAGTTGGAAACAACTTGTAGCTTCATTTTCGGTTGTTTAAAATTAGAACCAACTTGTAGTTTCATTCTTGACTCGTTTGAGCCGGAAACAACTTGTTGCTTTATTATTGGCTAGATTGAATTTGGAAACAACTTGTAGCTTCATTTTCGGTTGTTTAAAATTAGAATCAACTTGTAGTTTCATTCTTGACTCATTTGAGCCCGGAAACAACTTGTTGCTTCATTATTGGCTAGATTGAAGTTGGAAGCAACTTGTAGCTTCATTCCAGACTCGTTTGAAGTTGAAAACAACTTGTAGCTTCATTTTCGGTTGTTTAAAATTAGAACCAACTTGTAGTTTCATTCTTGACTCGTTTGAGCCGGAAACAACTTGTTGCTTTATTATTGGCTAGATTGAATTTGGAAACAACTTGTAGCTTCATTTTCGGTTGTTTAAAATTAGAATCAACTTGTAGTTTCATTCTTGACTCGTTTGAGCCCGGAAACAACTTGTTGCTTCATTATTGGCTAGATTGAATTTGGAAACAACTTGTAGCTTTATTTTCGGTTGTTTAAAATTAGAATCAGCTTGTAGTTTCATTCTTGACTCATTTGAGCCCGGAAACAACTTGTTGCTTCATTATTGGCTAGATTGAAGTTGGAAGCAACTTGTAGCTTCATTCCAGACCCGTTTGAAGTTGAAAACAACTTGTAGCTTCATTTTCGGTTGTTTAAAATTAGAACCAACTTGTAGTTTCATTCTTGACTCGTTTGAGCCGGAAACAACTTGTTGCTTTATTATTGGCTAGATTGAATTTGGAAACAACTTGTAGCTTCATTTTCAGTTGTTTAAAATTAGAATCAACTTGTAGTTTCTTTCTTGACTCGTTTGAGCCCGGAAACAACTTGTTCCTTCATTATTGGCTAGATTGAAGTTGGAAGCAACTTGTATCTTCATTCCAGACTCGTTTGAAGTTGAAAACAACTTGTAGCTTTATTTTCGGTTGTTTAAAATTAGAACCAACTTGTAGTTTCATTCTTGACTCGTTTGAGCCGGAAACAACTTGTTGCTTTATTATTGGCTAGATTGAATTTGGAAACAACTTGTAGCTTCATTTTCGGTTGTTTAAAATTAGAAGCAACTTGTAGTCGTTTGAGCCCGGAAACAACTTGTTGTAGCTTCATTCCAGACTCGTTTGAAGTTGAAAACAACTTGTTGCTTCATTTTCGGTTGTTTAAAATTAGAACCAACTTGTAGTTTCATTCTTGACTCGTTTGAGCCGGAAACAACTTGTTGCTTTATTATTGGCTAGATTGAATTTGAAAACAACTTGTAGCTTCATTTTCGGTTGTTTAAAATTAGAAGCAACTTGTAGTCGTTTGAGCCCAGAAACAACTTGTTGTAGCTTCATTCCAGACTCGTTTGAGGTTGAAAACAACTTGTAGCTTCATTTTCGGTTGTTTAAAATTAGAATGAACTTGTAGTTTCATTCATGACTCGTTTGAGCCCGGAAAAAACTTGTTGCTTCATTATTGGCTAGATTGAAGTTGGAAGCAACTTGTAGCTTCATTCCAGACTCGTTTGAAGTTGAAAACAACTTGTAGCTTTATTTTCGGTTGTTTAAAATTAGAACCAACTTGTAGTTTCATTCTTGACTCGTTTGAGCCGGAAACAACTTGTTGCTTTATTATTGGCTAGATTGAATTTGGAAACAACTTGTAGCTTCATTTTCGGTTGTTTAAAATTAGAAGCAACTTGTAGTCGTTTGAGCCCGGAAACAACTTGTTGTAGCTTCATTCCAGACTCGTTTGAAGTTGAAAACAACTTGTTGCTTCATTTTCGGTTGTTTAAAATTAGAACCAACTTGTAGTTTCATTCTTGACTCGTTTGAGCCGGAAACAACTTGTTGCTTTATTATTGGCTAGATTGAATTTGAAAACAACTTGTAGCTTCATTTTCGGTTGTTTAAAATTAGAAGCAACTTGTAGTCGTTTGAGCCCAGAAACAACTTGTTGTAGCTTCATTCCAGACTCGTTTGAGGTTGAAAACAATTTGTAGCTTCATTTTCGGTTGTTTAAAATTAGAATGAACTTGTAGTTTCATTCATGACTCGTTTGAGCCCGGAAAAAACTTGTTGCTTCATTATTGGCTAGATTGAAGTTGGAAGCAACTTGTAGCTTCATTCCAGACTCGTTTGAAGTTGAAAACAACTTGTAGCTTTATTTTCGGTTGTTTAAAATTAGAACCAACTTGTAGTTTCATTCTTGACTCGTTTGAGCCGGAAACAACTTGTTGCTTTATTATTGGCTATATTGAATTTGGAAACAACTTGTAGCTTCATTTTCGGTTGTTTAAAATTAGAAGCAACTTGTAGTCGTTTGAGCCCGGAAACAACTTGTTGTAGCTTCATTCCAGACTCGTTTGAAGTTGAAAACAACTTGTAGCTTCATTTTCGGTTGTTTAAAATTAGAACCAACTTGTAGTTTCATTCTTGACTCGTTTGAGCCGGAAACAACTTGTTGCTTTATTATTGGCTAGATTGAATTTGGAAACAACTTGTAGCTTTATTTTCGGTTGTTTAAAATTAGAACCAACTTGTAGTTTCATTCTTGACTCGTTTGAGCCGGAAACAACTTGTTGCTTTATTATTGGCTATATTGAATTTGGAAACAACTTGTAGCTTCATTTTCGGTTGTTTAAAATTAGAAGCAACTTGTAGTCGTTTGAGCCCGGAAACAACTTGTTGTAGCTTCATTCCAGACTCGTTTGAAGTTGAAAACAACTTGTAGCTTCATTTTCGGTTGTTTAAAATTAGAACCAACTTGTAGTTTCATTCTTGACTCGTTTGAGCCGGAAACAACTTGTTGCTTTATTATTGGCTAGATTGAATTTGGAAACAACTTGTAGCTTTATTTTCGGTTGTTTAAAATTAGAATCAACTTGTAGTTTCATTCTTGACTCATTTGAGCCCGGAAACAACTTGTTGCTTGAAGTTGGAAGTAACTTGTAGCTTCATTTGAGACTCGTTTGAAGTTGAAAACAACTTGTAGCTTCATTTTCGGTTGTTTAAAATTAGAACCAACTTGTAGTTTCATTCTTGACTCGTTTGAGCCGGAAACAACTTGTTGCTTTATTATTGGCTAGATTGAATTTGGAAACAACTTGTAGCTTCATTTTCAGTTGTTTAAAATTAGAATCAACTTGTAGTTTCTTTCTTGACTCGTTTGAGCCCGGAAACAACTTGTTCCTTCATTATTGGCTAGATTGAAGTTGGAAGCAACTTGTATCTTCATTCCAGACTCGTTTGAAGTTGAAAACAACTTGTAGCTTTATTTTCGGTTGTTTAAAATTAGAACCAACTTGTAGTTTCATTCTTGACTCGTTTGAGCCGGAAACAACTTGTTGCTTTATTATTGGCTAGATTGAATTTGGAAACAACTTGTAGCTTCATTTTCGGTTGTTTAAAATTAGAAGCAACTTGTAGTCGTTTGAGCCCGGAAACAACTTGTTGTAGCTTCATTCCAGACTCGTTTGAAGTTGAAAACAACTTGTTGCTTCATTTTCGGTTGTTTAAAATTAGAACCAACTTGTAGTTTCATTCTTGACTCGTTTGAGCCGGAAACAACTTGTTGCTTTATTATTGGCTAGATTGAATTTGAAAACAACTTGTAGCTTCATTTTCGGTTGTTTAAAATTAGAAGCAACTTGTAGTCGTTTGAGCCCGGAAACAACTTGTTGTAGCTTCATTCCAGACTCGTTTGAGGTTGAAAACAACTTGTAGCTTCATTTTCGGTTGTTTAAAATTAGAATGAACTTGTAGTTTCATTCATGACTCGTTTGAGCCCGGAAACAACTTGTTGCTTCATTATTGGCTAGATTGAAGTTGGAAGCAACTTGTAGCTTCATTCCAGACTCGTTTGAAGTTGAAAACAACTTGTAGCTTCATTTTCGGTTGTTTAAAATTAGAACCAACTTGTAGTTTCATTCTTGACTCGTTTGAGCCGGAAACAACTTGTTGCTTTATTATTGGCTAGATTGAATTTGGAAACAACTTGTAGCTTCATTTTCGGTTGTTTAAAATTAGAATCAACTTGTAGTTTCATTCTTGACTCGTTTGAGCCCGGAAACAACTTGTTGCTTCATTATTGGCTAGATTGAAGTTGGAAGTAACTTGTAGCTTCATTCAAGACTCGTTTGAAGTTGGAAACAACTTGTAGCTTCATTTTCGGTTGTTTAAAATTAGAACCAACTTGTAGTTTCATTCTTGACTCGTTTGAGCCGGAAACAACTTGTTGCTTTATTATTGGCTAGATTGAATTTGGAAACAACTTGTAGCTTCATTTTCGGTTGTTTAAAATTAGAATCAACTTGTAGTTTCATTCTTGACTCATTTGAGCCCGGAAACAACTTGTTGCTTCATTATTGGCTAGATTGAAGTTGGAAGCAACTTGTAGCTTCATTCCAGACTCGTTTGAAGTTGAAAACAACTTGTAGCTTCATTTTCGGTTGTTTAAAATTAGAACCAACTTGTAGTTTCATTCTTGACTCGTTTGAGCCGGAAACAACTTGTTGCTTTATTATTGGCTAGATTGAATTTGGAAACAACTTGTAGCTTCATTTTCGGTTGTTTAAAATTAGAATCAACTTGTAGTTTCATTCTTGACTCGTTTGAGCCCGGAAACAACTTGTTGCTTCATTATTGGCTAGATTGAATTTGGAAACAACTTGTAGCTTTATTTTCGGTTGTTTAAAATTAGAATCAGCTTGTAGTTTCATTCTTGACTCATTTGAGCCCGGAAACAACTTGTTGCTTCATTATTGGCTAGATTGAAGTTGGAAGCAACTTGTAGCTTCATTCCAGACCCGTTTGAAGTTGAAAACAACTTGTAGCTTCATTTTCGGTTGTTTAAAATTAGAACCAACTTGTAGTTTCATTCTTGACTCGTTTGAGCCGGAAACAACTTGTTGCTTTATTATTGGCTAGATTGAATTTGGAAACAACTTGTAGCTTCATTTTCAGTTGTTTAAAATTAGAATCAACTTGTAGTTTCTTTCTTGACTCGTTTGAGCCCGGAAACAACTTGTTCCTTCATTATTGGCTAGATTGAAGTTGGAAGCAACTTGTATCTTCATTCCAGACTCGTTTGAAGTTGAAAACAACTTGTAGCTTTATTTTCGGTTGTTTAAAATTAGAACCAACTTGTAGTTTCATTCTTGACTCGTTTGAGCCGGAAACAACTTGTTGCTTTATTATTGGCTAGATTGAATTTGGAAACAACTTGTAGCTTCATTTTCGGTTGTTTAAAATTAGAAGCAACTTGTAGTCGTTTGAGCCCGGAAACAACTTGTTGTAGCTTCATTCCAGACTCGTTTGAAGTTGAAAACAACTTGTTGCTTCATTTTCGGTTGTTTAAAATTAGAACCAACTTGTAGTTTCATTCTTGACTCGTTTGAGCCGGAAACAACTTGTTGCTTTATTATTGGCTAGATTGAATTTGAAAACAACTTGTAGCTTCATTTTCGGTTGTTTAAAATTAGAAGCAACTTGTAGTCGTTTGAGCCCGGAAACAACTTGTTGTAGCTTCATTCCAGACTCGTTTGAGGTTGAAAACAACTTGTAGCTTCATTTTCGGTTGTTTAAAATTAGAATGAACTTGTAGTTTCATTCATGACTCGTTTGAGCCCGGAAACAACTTGTTGCTTCATTATTGGCTAGATTGAAGTTGGAAGCAACTTGTAGCTTCATTCCAGACTCGTTTGAAGTTGAAAACAACTTGTAGCTTCATTTTCGGTTGTTTAAAATTAGAACCAACTTGTAGTTTCATTCTTGACTCGTTTGAGCCGGAAACAACTTGTTGCTTTATTATTGGCTAGATTGAATTTGGAAACAACTTGTAGCTTCATTTTCGGTTGTTTAAAATTAGAATCAACTTGTAGTTTCATTCTTGACTCGTTTGAGCCCGGAAACAACTTGTTGCTTCATTATTGGCTAGATTGAAGTTGGAAGTAACTTGTAGCTTCATTCAAGACTCGTTTGAAGTTGGAAACAACTTGTAGCTTCATTTTCGGTTGTTTAAAATTAGAACCAACTTGTAGTTTCATTCTTGACTCGTTTGAGCCGGAAACAACTTGTTGCTTTATTATTGGCTAGATTGAATTTGGAAACAACTTGTAGCTTCATTTTCGGTTGTTTAAAATTAGAATCAACTTGTAGTTTCATTCTTGACTCGTTTGAGCCCGGAAACAACTTGTTGCTTCATTATTGGCTAGATTGAATTTGGAAACAACTTGTAGCTTTATTTTCGGTTGTTTAAAATTAGAATCAGCTTGTAGTTTCATTCTTGACTCATTTGAGCCCGGAAACAACTTGTTGCTTCATTATTGGCTAGATTGAAGTTGGAAGCAACTTGTAGCTTCATTCCAGACCCGTTTGAAGTTGAAAACAACTTGTAGCTTCATTTTCGGTTGTTTAAAATTAGAACCAACTTGTAGTTTCATTCTTGACTCGTTTGAGCCGGAAACAACTTGTTGCTTTATTATTGGCTAGATTGAATTTGGAAACAACTTGTAGCTTCATTTTCAGTTGTTTAAAATTAGAATCAACTTGTAGTTTCTTTCTTGACTCGTTTGAGCCCGGAAACAACTTGTTCCTTCATTATTGGCTAGATTGAAGTTGGAAGCAACTTGTATCTTCATTCCAGACTCGTTTGAAGTTGAAAACAACTTGTAGCTTTATTTTCGGTTGTTTAAAATTAGAACCAACTTGTAGTTTCATTCTTGACTCGTTTGAGCCGGAAACAACTTGTTGCTTTATTATTGGCTAGATTGAATTTGGAAACAACTTGTAGCTTCATTTTCGGTTGTTTAAAATTAGAAGCAACTTGTAGTCGTTTGAGCCCGGAAACAACTTGTTGTAGCTTCATTCCAGACTCGTTTGAAGTTGAAAACAACTTGTTGCTTCATTTTCGGTTGTTTAAAATTAGAACCAACTTGTAGTTTCATTCTTGACTCGTTTGAGCCGGAAACAACTTGTTGCTTTATTATTGGCTAGATTGAATTTGAAAACAACTTGTAGCTTCATTTTCGGTTGTTTAAAATTAGAAGCAACTTGTAGTCGTTTGAGCCCAGAAACAACTTGTTGTAGCTTCATTCCAGACTCGTTTGAGGTTGAAAACAACTTGTAGCTTCATTTTCGGTTGTTTAAAATTAGAATGAACTTGTAGTTTCATTCATGACTCGTTTGAGCCCGGAAAAAACTTGTTGCTTCATTATTGGCTAGATTGAAGTTGGAAGCAACTTGTAGCTTCATTCCAGACTCGTTTGAAGTTGAAAACAACTTGTAGCTTTATTTTCGGTTGTTTAAAATTAGAACCAACTTGTAGTTTCATTCTTGACTCGTTTGAGCCGGAAACAACTTGTTGCTTTATTATTGGCTATATTGAATTTGGAAACAACTTGTAGCTTCATTTTCGGTTGTTTAAAATTAGAAGCAACTTGTAGTCGTTTGAGCCCGGAAACAACTTGTTGTAGCTTCATTCCAGACTCGTTTGAAGTTGAAAACAACTTGTAGCTTCATTTTCGGTTGTTTAAAATTAGAACCAACTTGTAGTTTCATTCTTGACTCGTTTGAGCCGGAAACAACTTGTTGCTTTATTATTGGCTAGATTGAATTTGGAAACAACTTGTAGCTTCATTTTCGGTTGTTTAAAATTAGAATCAACTTGTAGTTTCATTCTTGACTCGTTTGAGCCCGGAAACAACTTGTTGCTTCATTATTGGCTAGATTGAATTTGGAAACAACTTGTAGCTTTATTTTCGGTTGTTTAAAATTAGAATCAGCTTGTAGTTTCATTCTTGACTCATTTGAGCCCGGAAACAACTTGTTGCTTCATTATTGGCTAGATTGAAGTTGGAAGCAACTTGTAGCTTCATTCCAGACCCGTTTGAAGTTGAAAACAACTTGTAGCTTCATTTTCGGTTGTTTAAAATTAGAACCAACTTGTAGTTTCATTCTTGACTCGTTTGAGCCGGAAACAACTTGTTGCTTTATTATTGGCTAGATTGAATTTGGAAACAACTTGTAGCTTCATTTTCAGTTGTTTAAAATTAGAATCAACTTGTAGTTTCTTTCTTGACTCGTTTGAGCCCGGAAACAACTTGTTCCTTCATTATTGGCTAGATTGAAGTTGGAAGCAACTTGTATCTTCATTCCAGACTCGTTTGAAGTTGAAAACAACTTGTAGCTTTATTTTCGGTTGTTTAAAATTAGAACCAACTTGTAGTTTCATTCTTGACTCGTTTGAGCCGGAAACAACTTGTTGCTTTATTATTGGCTAGATTGAATTTGGAAACAACTTGTAGCTTCATTTTCGGTTGTTTAAAATTAGAAGCAACTTGTAGTCGTTTGAGCCCGGAAACAACTTGTTGTAGCTTCATTCCAGACTCGTTTGAAGTTGAAAACAACTTGTTGCTTCATTTTCGGTTGTTTAAAATTAGAACCAACTTGTAGTTTCATTCTTGACTCGTTTGAGCCGGAAACAACTTGTTGCTTTATTATTGGCTAGATTGAATTTGAAAACAACTTGTAGCTTCATTTTCGGTTGTTTAAAATTAGAAGCAACTTGTAGTCGTTTGAGCCCAGAAACAACTTGTTGTAGCTTCATTCCAGACTCGTTTGAGGTTGAAAACAACTTGTAGCTTCATTTTCGGTTGTTTAAAATTAGAATGAACTTGTAGTTTCATTCATGACTCGTTTGAGCCCGGAAAAAACTTGTTGCTTCATTATTGGCTAGATTGAAGTTGGAAGCAACTTGTAGCTTCATTCCAGACTCGTTTGAAGTTGAAAACAACTTGTAGCTTTATTTTCGGTTGTTTAAAATTAGAACCAACTTGTAGTTTCATTCTTGACTCGTTTGAGCCGGAAACAACTTGTTGCTTTATTATTGGCTATATTGAATTTGGAAACAACTTGTAGCTTCATTTTCGGTTGTTTAAAATTAGAAGCAACTTGTAGTCGTTTGAGCCCGGAAACAACTTGTTGTAGCTTCATTCCAGACTCGTTTGAAGTTGAAAACAACTTGTAGCTTCATTTTCGGTTGTTTAAAATTAGAACCAACTTGTAGTTTCATTCTTGACTCGTTTGAGCCGGAAACAACTTGTTGCTTTATTATTGGCTAGATTGAATTTGGAAACAACTTGTAGCTTTATTTTCGGTTGTTTAAAATTAGAACCAACTTGTAGTTTCATTCTTGACTCGTTTGAGCCGGAAACAACTTGTTGCTTTATTATTGGCTATATTGAATTTGGAAACAACTTGTAGCTTCATTTTCGGTTGTTTAAAATTAGAAGCAACTTGTAGTCGTTTGAGCCCGGAAACAACTTGTTGTAGCTTCATTCCAGACTCGTTTGAAGTTGAAAACAACTTGTAGCTTCATTTTCGGTTGTTTAAAATTAGAACCAACTTGTAGTTTCATTCTTGACTCGTTTGAGCCGGAAACAACTTGTTGCTTTATTATTGGCTAGATTGAATTTGGAAACAACTTGTAGCTTTATTTTCGGTTGTTTAAAATTAGAATCAACTTGTAGTTTCATTCTTGACTCATTTGAGCCCGGAAACAACTTGTTGCTTCATTATTGGCTAGATTGAAGTTGGAAGCAACTTGTAGCTTCATTCCAGACTCGTTTGAAGTTGAAAACAACTTGTAGCTTCATTTTCGGTTGTTTAAAATTAGAACCAACTTGTAGTTTCATTCTTGACTCGTTTGAGCCGGAAACAACTTGTTGCTTTATTATTGGCTAGATTGAATTTGGAAACAACTTGTAGCTTCATTTTCAGTTGTTTAAAATTAGAATCAACTTGTAGTTTCTTTCTTGACTCGTTTGAGCCCGGAAACAACTTGTTCCTTCATTATTGGCTAGATTGAAGTTGGAAGCAACTTGTATCTTCATTCCAGACTCGTTTGAAGTTGAAAACAACTTGTAGCTTTATTTTCGGTTGTTTAAAATTAGAACCAACTTGTAGTTTCATTCTTGACTCGTTTGAGCCGGAAACAACTTGTTGCTTTATTATTGGCTAGATTGAATTTGGAAACAACTTGTAGCTTCATTTTCGGTTGTTTAAAATTAGAAGCAACTTGTAGTCGTTTGAGCCCGGAAACAACTTGTTGTAGCTTCATTCCAGACTCGTTTGAAGTTGAAAACAACTTGTTGCTTCATTTTCGGTTGTTTAAAATTAGAACCAACTTGTAGTTTCATTCTTGACTCGTTTGAGCCGGAAACAACTTGTTGCTTTATTATTGGCTAGATTGAATTTGAAAACAACTTGTAGCTTCATTTTCGGTTGTTTAAAATTAGAAGCAACTTGTAGTCGTTTGAGCCCGGAAACAACTTGTTGTAGCTTCATTCCAGACTCGTTTGAGGTTGAAAACAACTTGTAGCTTCATTTTCGGTTGTTTAAAATTAGAATGAACTTGTAGTTTCATTCATGACTCGTTTGAGCCCGGAAACAACTTGTTGCTTCATTATTGGCTAGATTGAAGTTGGAAGCAACTTGTAGCTTCATTCCAGACTCGTTTGAAGTTGAAAACAACTTGTAGCTTCATTTTCGGTTGTTTAAAATTAGAACCAACTTGTAGTTTCATTCTTGACTCGTTTGAGCCGGAAACAACTTGTTGCTTTATTATTGGCTAGATTGAATTTGGAAACAACTTGTAGCTTCATTTTCGGTTGTTTAAAATTAGAATCAACTTGTAGTTTCATTCTTGACTCGTTTGAGCCCGGAAACAACTTGTTGCTTCATTATTGGCTAGATTGAAGTTGGAAGTAACTTGTAGCTTCATTCAAGACTCGTTTGAAGTTGAAACAACTTGTAGCTTCATTTTCGGTTGTTTAAAATTAGAACCAACTTGTAGTTTCATTCTTGACTCGTTTGAGCCGGAAACAACTTGTTGCTTTATTATTGGCTAGATTGAATTTGGAAACAACTTGTAGCTTATTTTCGGTTGTTTAAAATTAGAATCAACTTGTAGTTTCATTCTTGACTCATTTGAGCCCGGAAACAACTTGTTGCTTCATTATTGGCTAGATTGAAGTTGGAAGCAACTTGTAGCTTCATTCCAGACTCGTTTGAAGTTGAAAACAACTTGTAGCTTCATTTCGGTTGTTTAAAATTAGAACCAACTTGTAGTTTCATTCTTGACTCGTTTGAGCCGGAAACAACTTGTTGCTTTATTATTGGCTAGATTGAATTTGGAAACAACTTGTAGCTTCATTTTCGGTTGTTTAAAATTAGAATCAACTTGTAGTTTCATTCTTGACTCGTTTGAGCCGGAAACAACTTGTTGCTTTATTATTGGCTAGATTGAATTTGGAAACAACTTGTAGCTTTATTTTCTGTTGTTTAAATTAGAATCAGCTTGTAGTTCATTCTTGACTCGTTTGAGCCCGGAAACAACTTGTTGCTTCATTATTGCTAGATTGAAGTTGGAAGCAACTTGTAGCTTCATTCCAGACCCGTTTTGAAGTGAAAACAACTTGTAGCTTCATTTTCGGTTGTTTAAAATTAGAACCAACTTGTAGTTTCATTCTTGACTCGTTTGAGCCGAAACAACTTGTTGCTTTATTATTGGCTAGATTGAATTGGAAACACAACTTGTAGCTTATTCAGTTGTTTTCAAATTAAATCCAACTTATAGTGTTCTTTCGTGACTCGTTTGAAGCCAGCCCGGGAAACAATTTTCGCTTCATTATATTGGCTTATTGAAGTTGGAAGGCAACTTGTATCTCATTCCAACTCGTTTGAAGTTGAAAACACTTGGTAGCTTTATTTTCGGTTGTTTAAATTAGAACCAACTTGTAGTTTCATTCTGACTCGTTTGGCCGGAAAACAACTTGTTGCTTTATTATTGGCTAGATTGAATTTGGAAACAACTTGTAGCTTTCAGTGTCGGTTGTTTAAATTAGAAGCAACTTGGAGTCGTTTGAGCGGAAACAACTGTTGTAGGCTTCAGTCAGACCGTGTTGAAGGGAAAACAACTTGTTGCTATCAATTGGCGGGTTGTTAAAATTAGAACCAACTTGTAGTTTCAATTCCTTGACTCGTTTTTGAGCCGAAACAACTTGTTGCTGATTATTGGCTAGAGTGAATTTGAAAACAACTTGTAGGCTAGCTTCATTTTCCGGTTGTTTAAAATTAGAAGCAACTTGTGTCGGTTGAGCCCAGAACACAACTTGTTTAAAGTTCATTCCAGACTCGGTTGAGGTTGAAAACAATTTGTAGCTTCATTTTTTTCGGTTTGGTTTAAAATTAGAAAGGACCTTGTAGTTTTCATGTCATACTCGTTTGAGCCCGGAAAAAACTTGTTCTTTCAAGTATTGGCTAGATTGAAGTTGGACGCAACTTGTAACTTCATTCCAGCTCGTTTGAATTGAAACAACTTGTATCTTTATTGTCGGTTGGTTTAAAAATTAGAACCAACTTGTAGTTTCATTCTTGACTCTTGAGCCGGAAACACTTGTTGCTTGATTATTGGCTAGATTGAATTTTGCTGGAAACAACGTTCGTTAGCTAGCCTTCATTTTCGTTGTTTAAAAATTAGAAGCAACTTGTTAGTCGTTGAGCCCGAAAACAACTTGTTTGTAGCTGCATTCCAGACTCGTTATGAAGTTGAAAACAACCTGTGTTGCTGGGTCATTTTTCGGGTTGTTTAAAATTAGAACCAACTTGTAGTGTCATTCTTGAAACCTGTTCGTTTGAGCCGTAAACAACTTGTTGCTTATTTATTGTGCTAGATTGAATTTGAAAACAACTTGTAGCTTCATTTTCTGTTTGTTTAAAATTAGAAGCAAACTTTTATTCGTTTGAGCCCAAAACACTTGTTGTAGCTTCTTCCAACTCGTTTGAGGTTGAAACAATGTATAGCCCCCGTCAATTTTCGTTGTTTAAATTAAATGAACTTGTAGTTTCATTCATGACTCGTTTGAGACCGAAAAACTTTTTGCTTCATTTATTGGCTAGTTGAGTTGGAATCAACTTTGTAGATTCAGTCCAGACTCGGTTTAGTTGAAACAACTTTGTAAGCGTTATTTTCGGTTGTTTTAAAAGTGAGAACGCAACTTGTAGTTTCCATTCGTGACTCGTTGAGCCGGAAAACAACTGTTGCTTTTAAATTAGTTGGCTATATTGAATTTTGGAAACCACTTGTAGCTTCAATTTTCGTTTTGTTTAATTAGAAGCAATGGGTTAAGTCGTTTGAAGGCCCGGAAACAACTTTTGTAGCTTCTTCCCAGACTTGTATTTCACCGTTTTTGAAGTGGAAAACAACTTGTAGCTTTCATTTTCCGGTTGTTTAAATTAGAAAACAACTTGTTATTTCATTCTTGAACTCGTTTGAGCGAAAACAACTTGTTGCTTTATTATTGCTAGAAGTGAATGTGGAAACAACTTGTAGCTTTATTTTTCTGTGTTTAATAGAACCAACTGTAGTTTTCATTCTTGACTGTAAAGAGAATGATACGAGTCGTTTGAGCCGGAAAACAACAACTTGTTGATTGATTAATTGCGATATTGAATTGGAAACAACTTGTAAGTTTCATTTTCGGTGTTTAAAATTAAAGCAACTGTGTTCGTTTGAGCCGAGCCCGGAAACACCTTGTTGTAAAGCTTCATTCCAGACTCGTTTGAAGTTGAAAACAACTTGTTTTACTTCATTTTCGGTTGTGTTAAAATTAGAACGCAACTTGTAGTTTTTCCTTCTTGACTCGTTTTGAGCCGAAACACTGTTGCTGTATTAGTGGCTTAGATTGAATTTGAACAACTTGTACTTTATTTTCGGTTGTTTAAAAGTAGAAGCAACTTGTAGTTTTCATTCTTGACTCTGTGAGCCCCGGAACAACTTGTGCTTTGAAGTTGGAATAACTTGTAGCTTCATTTTGAGAACTCGGTTTGGAAGTTGAAAACAACTTTCTTCAATTTTTCGGTTGTTTAAAATAGAACAACTTTGTAGTTTCAGTCTTTGACTCGTTTTGAGCCGGAACAAACAACTTGGTGCTTTTATTATTGGGGCTAGAATTTGAATTTGGAACAACTTTGCTTCATTTTTCAGTTGTTTAAAATTAGAATCAACTTGTAGTTTCTTTTTGACTCGTTTGAGCCCCGAAACAAATTGTTCCTTCATTATTGGCTAGTTGAATTGGGAAGCAACGTGTAGCTTCATTCCAGACTCGTTTTGAAGTTGAAAACAACTTGTAGCTTTATTTTCGGGTTGTGTAAAATTAGACCAACTTGTAGTTTCATTCTTGACTCTTTGAGCCGAAACAACTTTGTTTGATGATTGCTAGATGGATTTGAACCACGTGTACTTCATTTTTCGGTGTTGTTAAAAGGAGAAGGCAACTTGTAGTCCGTTTGAGCCCGGAAACAACTTGTTTAGCTTCATTCAGACTAGTTTTGAAGTTGAAAACAAATTGTTGCTTCATTTTCGGTTGTTTAAAATTAGAACCAACTTTAGTTTCATGCGTGACTCGTTTGGAGCGGAAACAACTTGTTGCTTTATTATTGGCTAGATTGAATTTGAAAACAACTGTAGCGGCATTTTCGTTAGTTTAAAATTAGAAGCAATTGTATCGTTTGAGCCCGGACAACGTGTTGTAGCTTCATCCAACTCGTTGAGGTTGAAAACAACTTGTATCTTCATTTCGGGTTGTTTTAAAAATTAGGATTAACTGTATTTCATTCATGGACTTATCGTTGAGCCCGAAACAACTTGTTGCTTCATTATTGGCTAGATTGAAGTTGGAAGCAACTTGTAGTTCATTCCAGACCGTGGAAGTTGAAAACAACTTGTAGCTTAGCTGTTCATTTCGGTTGATTTAAAAAATTAGAACCACGTGTAGTTTCATTCTGACTCGGTTGAAGCCGAACAACGTGTTGCTTTTTTATGGGCTAGATTGAAATTTGGAAACAACTGTAGCTTCATTGTCGGTTTGTTTAAAATAGAATCAACTTGTAGTTATTCTTGACTCGGTGAGCCGTAAACAAGAACTTGTTGCTTCATTATTGCCTAATGGAAGTTGAAGTAAACTTGAAGCTTCTTCAAGACTCGTTTGAAGTTGGAAACAACTTGTACTTCATTTTTGCGGTTGTTTAAAATTAGAACCAACTGGTAGTTTCATTCAGTTCTTGACGTGTTGAGCCGGAAACAACTTGTTGAGTTATTATTGGTCTAGATTGAATTTGGGAAACAACCTGTGGCTTCATTTCGGTTGTTTTAAAATTAAATCAACTTGTAGTGGTCCATTCTTGACGCATTTGAGCCGGAAACAACTTGTTGCTTCATTAATTGGCTAGATTGAAGTTGGAAGCCACTTGTACTTCATTCCAGACTCGTTGAAGTTGAAAACAACTGGTAGCGTCATTTCGGTTGTTGTAAAATTAGACCAACTTGTAGTTTATTCGTGACTGTTGGAGCCGGAAACAACTTGTTGCTTTATATTGGCTAGATGAATTTGGAAACACTTGTAGCTTCATTTTCGGTTGTTTAAAATTAGAATCAACTTGTATTTCATTCTTGGACTCTTTTAGCCCGGAAACAACTTGTTGCTTCATGTTGGCTAGAGATTGAATTGGAACAACTTGTAGCTTTATTTGCGGGTTGTTTAAAAAATTTAAATTAGAATCAGCTTGTTAGTTTTTTCAGTCTTGACTTCATTTGAGCCCGAAACAAACTTGTTGCTTCATAGTGGCTAATGAAGTGGGAACAACTTGTACTTCATTCCAGACCCGTTGAAGTTAAACAACTTGTAGCGATCATTTTCGTTTTTAAAATTAGAACCAACTGTAGTTTCATTCTTGACCTCGTTTGAGGCCGGAACAACGTGTTTGCTTTATTATGGGCTAGATTGAATTTGGAAAAACAACGTGGAGCGAGCTTCATTTTCAGTTTTGTTTTTAAAAATTTAGAATCAACGTATTTTCGTTCTTGACCTCGTGTGAGCCCGGACACACGTGTTTCTTCATTATTGGCTAGATTGAAGTTGGAAGGCAACTTGTATCTTCAGTCATCCAGACTCGTTTGAAGTTGAAAACAACTTGTAGCGTTTATTTTCGGTGTTTAAAAGTAGAACAACTTGTAGTTTCATTCTTGACTCTGTGAGCGGAAACAACTTGGGCTTTTTATTATTGGCTAGATTGAATTTGGAAACAACGTGTAGAGCTTCATTTTCGGTTGTTTTTAAAAATTAGAAGCAACGTGTAGGTCTTTGAGCCCGGAAACAACTTTGTGTTAGCTTGCATTCCCCAGACTCGTTGAAGTTGAAAACCAACTGTTTCTTCATTTCGTGTTTTTAAAATTAGGAACCACTTGTAGTTTCATTCTTGAACATCGTGAGCCGGAAACACGTGTTGCTGTATTATTGGCTAGTATTGGATTGGAAAACAACTGTGTAGCTTCAATTTTCCGGTTGTTTAAAATGAGAAGCACTTGTATCGTGTGAGCCCCCGAAACACTTGTGGTAAGCTTCATCCAGACGCGGTGGTGAGGTTTGAAACAACGTTAGCTTCAATTTTTCGTTGTTTAAAATTTAGAATGAACTGTAGTTTCATTCATGACTCGTTTGAGCCCGAAAACAACTGTTGCGTCATTATTTGGCTAATTGAAGTATGGCAGGCACTTGGCGCTTCATTCCAGACTTCGTTTGAATTTGAAAAACAACTTGTAGCTTCAGTTTCGGTTGGTTAAAATTAGAACCAACTTGTAGTGTTCATTCTTGACATCGTTTGACCGGACAACGTGTTTGCTTTAATTATGGCTATATTGAATTTTTGGAAACAACGTTGTAGCTTCATTTTCGGGGTGTTTAAAATTAGAATCAACTTGTAGTTTTCATTCGTGACCTAGTTTGAGCCCCGGAAAAACTTGTTGGCTTCATTAGTGGCTAGATGGAAGTTGGAAGTAAAGTTGGTAGCTGCATTCAAGAACGCGTTGGAATTGAGAAACAACGTGTAGCTCGTTCATTTTGGTTGGTTAAAAATTAGAAAAACAACTTGTATAGTTTCATTCCTTGATCGTTTGAGCCGGAAACAACGTGTTGCTTTATTATGGCTAGAATTGATTTGGGAACAACTTGTTAGCTTCATTTTCGGTTGTTAAAATTGAAATCAACTGTAGTGTCATTCTTGACGCGTTTGACCCGGAAACAACTTGTTGCTTCATTATTGGCTAATTGAATTTGGAAACAACTTTGGTAGCCTTTATTTGCGGTTATTTTTAAATTAGAAATCAGCTTGTAGTTTCATTCTTGACTCATTTGGCCCGGAACAACGTTTGCTTCATTATTGGCGAGATTTGAGTTGGAAGCAACTTGTAGCTTCATCCAGACCCTTTGAAGTTGAACAACTTGTAGCTTCATTTCGGTTGTTTAAAATTAGAACCAACTTGTAGTTTCATTCGTGATTACTACCGTTTTTGAGCCGGAAACACTTGTTGCTTTATTTATTGGCTAGATATGAATTTGAAACACTGGTGCTTCATTTTTCGTTGTTTAAAATTAGAATCAACTTTTAGTTTCTTTTCTTGACTCGTTTGAGTCCGGAAACAAACGTGTTCCTTCCTTCATTATTGGCTAGATTGAAGGTTGGAAGCAACTTGTATCTCATTCAGACTCGTTTTGAAGTTGAAAACAACTTGTACTTTATTTTGCGGTTGTTTTAAAATGAGAAACCAACTGTAGTTTCATCTTGACTCTTTGAAGCCGGAAACAACTTGTTTGCTTTATATTGGCCTAGATGAAGTTTGGAAACAACTTGTAGCTTCATTTTCGGGTTGTTAAAATTAGAAGCAACCTGTAGTCGTTTGAGCCCGGAAACAACTTGTGTAGTTCATTCCAGAGCGCGTTTGAAGGTTGAAAACAACTTGTTTGCTTCATTTTCCGGTTGTTTAAAATTAGAAGAACCAAAATGGTAGTTTCATTCTTGACTCTTTGAGCCGGAAACAACTTGTGCTTATTATGGCTAGATGGAAATTTGAAAACAACTTGTAGCTTCATTTCGGTTGTTTAAAATTAGAAGCCACGTGTAGTCCGTTTTGAGCCCAAAACAACTTGTTGAGCTTCAGTCCGACAATCTTTGAGGTTGAAAACAACTTGTAGCTTCATGGTTTTCTGTTTGTTTTAAAATTAGAGATGAATTTAGGTTTCATTCATGACTCGTGTGAGCCCGGAAAAAACTTGGTTCTTCAGTAGTGCGAGATTGAAGTTGGGAAGCACTTGTAGCGTCATTCCAGACTCGGTTGAAGTTTGAAAACACTTGTAGCTTTATTTTCGGGTTGTAAAATTAAAACCAACTTGTAGTTTCATTCGTGACTCGTTGAGCCGGAAACAACTTGTTGCTTTAATTATTGGCTATATTTAATGTGGGAAACAACGTGTAGCTTCTTTCGGTTGTTTAAATTGTTTTTGTTAAAAAAAGAAGCAACTTGTAGTCGTTTGAGCGCCGGAAAACAACTTGTTGTAGGCTTCATTCAGCACGTTTGAAGTTGAAAACACTTGTAGCTTCATTTTTTCGGTTGTTTTAAATAGAACCAACTGTAGGTGTCATTCTTGACTCGTGTGAGCCGGAAACAACTTGTGGCTTTATTATTGGCTAGATTGAATTTGGAAACACTTGTAGCTTCATCATTTCGGTTGTTTAAAATTAGAATCACGTGTAGTGCATTCTTTGACTCGTTTGAGCCCGGAACAAACTGTTGACTTCATTATTGCAGATTGAATTTGGAAACAACTTGTAGCTTATTTTCGGGGTTGTTTAAAATTAGAATCAGCTTGTAGGTTCATCATTCTTGACGCATTTGAGCCCGGAAACAACCTTGTTGCTTCATTATTGGCTAGAATGAAGTTGGAGCAACTTGTAGCTTCATTCCAGAACCCGTGTGAAAGTGAAAACAACTGGAGCGTACATTTCGGTTGTTTTTAAAATGAGAACCAACTTTGTAGTTTCATTCTTGGACTCGTTGATTGAGCCTGAAACACGTGTTTTGATTAATATTTTGGCTAGATTGAATTTGGAAACAACTTGTAGCTACATTTTCAGTTGTTTAAAAGAGAATCAACTTGTAGTTTCTTCTTGACTCCGTTTGAGCCCGGAAACCAACTTGTTCCGCATTATTGCTAGATTGAAGTTGGAAGCAACTGGATCTTCATTCACAGACGCGTTTGAGAATTGAAAACACCTTGGTCGCTTCTTTTTATTTTTCGGTTGTGTAAAATTTAAGAACCAACTTTAGTTTCATTCTTGACTCGTTTGAGCCGGAAACAACTTGTTGCTTTATTATTGCTAGATTAATTTGGGAAACAACTTGTAAGCGAGCTTCATTGTTCGGTTGTTTAAAATTAGAAGCAACTTGGAGTCGGTTGAGCCCAGGTGAAACAAAATTTTTGTAGCTAACTTCATTCCAGACTCGTTTGAAGTTGAAAACAACTTGTGCTTCGTTTCGTTGTGTTAAAATTAGAACCAACTGGTAGTTTCAGTCTTGACTCGTTTGAGCCGGAAACAACTTGTTTGCTTTATATTGGCTAGAATTGAATTTAAACAACTTAGCTTCATGTTCGTTGTTTAAAAAGAGAGAACAACTTGTAGCGTTTGAGCCCAGAAACAACTTGTTGTATTTCATTCCAGACTCGTTTGGAGGTTGAAAACAACTTGTAGCTTCATTTTCGGTTGTGTAAAATTAGAAGGAACTTGGTAGTTTCATTCATGAATCTTTAGCCCGTAAAAAACATTGTTGCTTCTTATGGGCTAGATTGGAAGTTGAAGCAACTTGTAACTTCAGTCCAGACAGTCTTGAAGTTGAAAACAACTTGTAGCTTTATTTTCGGTTGTTTTAAATTAGAACCAACTATTTTTTTTTTTGTAGTTTCATTCTTGACCGTTGAGCCGAAACAACTTGTTGCTTTATTTATTATTGGCTAGAATGGAATTTGGAAACAACTTGTATCTTCATTTTCGGGTTGTTTAGAAATTAGAAGAACTTTTGTAAAAGTCGTTTGAGCCCGGAACAACTGGTTGGAGCTTCATTTCCAGACTCGTTTGAAGTTTGAAAACAACTTTAGCTGCATTTTTCGTTGTTTAAAATTAGAACCAACTTTAGTTTCATCTTGACTCTTTGAGCCGGAAACAACTTGTTGCTTTTTATGGGCTAGGTGGAATTTGGAAACAACTGTTTACTTTATTTCGGTGGGTTAAATTTAGAACCAACCTGTAGTTTCATTATGATCGTTGGAGCCGAAACAACTTGTTGCTTTAGTATTGGCTATATTGAATTTTGGAAACAACTTGTAGCTACTTTCCCCGGTTGTTTAAATTAGAAGCAACTTGTAGTCGTTTGAGCCCGAAACAAACCTTGTTGTAAGCTTCATTCCAGACATCGTTGGAAGTTGAAAAAACTTGTAGCTTCATTTTCGGTGTTGAAATTAGAACCACTTGTAGTTTCATTTCTTGACTCGTTGGAGCCGGAAACAACTTGTTTGCTTTTATTATTGGCTAGATGGAATTTTGGAAACACTTGTAGCTTTATTTTCGTTGTTTGAAAATTAGAATCAACGGTAGTTTCATGTCTTGACTCTTTGAGCCCGAAACAACTTGTTGCTTGAAGTTGGAAGTAACGTGTAGCGTCATTTGAGACTCGTTGTGAAGTTGAAAACACTGGTAGCTTCATTTTCGGTTGTTTAAATTAGAACCAACTTGTAGTTTCAATTCTTGACATCTTTGAGCCGAAACAACTTGTTGCTTTAATGTATTGGCTAAGATGAAGTTGGAAACAACTTGTGCTCATTTTTCAGTTGTTTTAATAAAATTAGAATCAACTTTAGTTCGTCTTGACTCGTTTGAGCCCAGAAACAACAGTGTTCCTTCAATTATTGGCCAATATTGAAGTTGGAAGCAAAACTTGTATCTTCATTCAACTCGTTGAAGTTGAAAACAACTTGTAGCTTTATTTTTCGGTTTTATTAAAAAGTAGAACAACTTGTAAGGTTTCATCATTCGGACTCGTTTGAGCACGGAAACAACTTGTTGTGTTATGATTGGCTAGATTGAATTTTGAAACAACGTGTAGCTTCATTTTCGGTTGTTTAAAATTAGAAGGCAACTTGTAGTCGTTTGAGACCGGAAACAACTTGTTGTAGCTTCAATTCCAGACTCGTGTTGGAAGGTGAAAACACAACTTGTTGCTTCAATTTTCGGGATTGTTTAAATTAGAACCAACGTTATGTCATTCTTGACTCGTTTGAGCCGGAAACAACTTGTTGCTTTATGGATTGCAGATTGAATTTGAAAACAACTTGTACTTCATTTTTCGGTTTGTTTAAAATTAGAAGCACTTGTAGTCGTTTGGCCCAGGAAACAACTTTTGTACTTCATTTCCAACTCGTTTGAGGTTGAAAACAACTGTACGTCATTTTCGTTGTTTAAAATTAGAATGACGTGTAGTTTTCAGTCATGACTCGTTAGCCCCGGAAAACAACTTGTTGCTTCATATTGGCTAGATTGAAGTTGGAAGCAACTTTTTAGCTTCATTCAACTCGTTTTGAAGGTGGAAAACAACTTGTAGCGGCTTCATTTTCAGTTGTTTAAATAGAACCAGACTTGTGGTAGTTTCATTCTGACCGTTTGAAGCCGGAACAATTGTTTGCTGAATTATGGGCTGATTGAATTTGGAAACAACTTGTACTTCATTTTGGTTGTTTAAAAAATTAGAATCAACTTTTAGTTCATTCTTGATCGTTTGAGCCCGGAACAACTGGTTGCTTCATTAGTTGCTAGATTGAAGTTGGAAGTAACTTGTAGCTGCAGTAAACTCCGTTTGAGTTGAAAAACTTGTAGCTTTCATTTTTCGTTGGTAAAATGAAGAACCAAGACTTGTAGTTTCATTCTTGACCGCGTGTGAGCCGGAAACAACTTGTTGCTTTATTAGTGGCTAGATGAATTTGGAAAACAACTTGTAGCTCATTGTCGGTTGTTTAAATTAGAATCAACTTGTAGTTTCATCTTGACTAATTTGAGCCCGGAAACACTTGTGCTTCATTATTGGCTAGAGTGAAGTTGGAAGCACTGGTAGCTTCATTCCAGACTCGTTTGAAGTTGAAAACAACTGTAGGTCCATTTCGGTTTGTTTTAAAATGAGAACCAACTTTAGTTTCATTCTTTGACTCGTTTGAGCCGGAAACAACGTGTTGCTTTATTATTGGCTAGATTGAATTTGGAATGAACAACTTGTGCTTCATTTTCGTGGTTTAAATTAGAATCAACTTGTAGTTTTGCATTTCGTGACTCGTTGGAGCCCGGAACCACTTGTTGCTTCATTATTGGCTATATAATTTTGGAAACAACTTGTAGGCGTTATTTTCGGTTGTTTAAAATTAGAATCAAGCTTGTATTTCATCTTGACTCATTGGAGCCCGGAACAACTTGTTGCTTCATTATTGGCTAGATGAAGTTGGAAGCACTGTAGCTTTCATTCCAGACCCCGTGAAGTTGAAACAACTTGTAGCTTCATTTTCGGTTGTTTAAAATTAAGAACCACGTGTAGTTTCAAGTCTTGACATCGTTTGAGGCCGGAAACAACGTGTTGCTTGATTATTGGCAGAGGGAATGTGGAAACAACTGGTAGCTTTCATTTTCATTGTTTAAAATTAGAATCAACTTAATAGGTTCTTTCTTGACCCTCTTTGAGCCCAGAAACAACTTGTTCCTTCATTATTGGCTAGATTGAAGTGGAAGCAACTTGTATCTTCATATTCCAGACTGTTGAAAGTTGAAAACAACTTGTAGCTTTAGTTTGGTTGTTTAAATAGAACCCAACTTGTAGTTTCATTCTTGACGCGTTTGAGCCGAACAACTTGTTGCTTTATTATTGGGCTAAATGGAATTTGGAAACAACTTGTAGCTTCATTTTCGGGTGTGTTAAAATGAGAAGCAACTTGTATCGTTGTTAGCGCCGAAACTCAACTGTGCTGTAGCTTTAAGTCCATTCCAGACTCGTTGGAAGTTGAAAACAACTTGTTGCGTCATTTCGGTTGTTTAAAAAATTAGCACAACGTGTATTTCCATTCGTGACTCGTGTTGAGCCGGAAACAACGTGTTTTGGCTTTATTATTGGCTAGATTGAATTGAAAAGCAACTTGTAGCTTCATTTTCGTTCGGTTGTTGAAAATTAGAAGCAACTTGTAGTCGTTTTGAGCCCGGAAAACAACTTGGTTGTAGCTTCATTCCAGACTCGTGAGGTTTGAAAACAACTTGTCTTCATTTTCGGTTGTTTATAAAAAATTAGGATGACTGTAGTTTCATTCATGCTCGTTTGAGCCACGGAACAACTTGTTGCTTTCTTATTGGCTAGATTGACGTTGGAAGCAACTTGTATAATCTTCAGTCCAGACTCGTTTGAAGTTGAAAACAACTTGTACTGCATTTTTCGTTGTTGAAAATTGACCCACTTGTAGTTTTCATTCTTGACTCGTTGACCGGAAACAACTTGTTGCTTTATTAGTTGGCTAGATTGGAATTTGGAAAAACTTGTAGCTAGCTTTCATTTTCGGTTGTTTAAAATGAGAATCAACTTGGAGTTTCATTCGTGACCGTTTGAGCCCGAACAACTTGTTGCTTTCATTATTGGCGAGATGAAGGTTGGAAGTAACTTGTATGTTCGTCAACACTCGTGTAAGTTGAACAACTTGTAGCTTCATTTGCGGTTGTTTAAAATTATGACCAACGTGGTATTTTTCATTCTTTGACTCGTTTTGAGCCGGAAACAACGTGTTGCTTTATTTATTGCTAGATTTGAATTTGGAAACAAACTTGTAGCGTTCATTTTCGGTTGTTTAAAATTAGAATCAAACTTGTATTTCTTCTTGAAAATCATTTGAGCCCGGAAACAACGTGTTGCTTCATTATTGGGCTAGATTGAATTGGAAGCAACGTTGTAGCGTTCATTACAGACTCGTTTGAATTGAAAACAACATGTACTTCAACGTAGCTTTCAAGCTTCATTTTCCGGTTTGGTTTAAAATTAGAACCAACTTGGAGTGTTCAATTCTTATTGACATCGTTGAGCCGGAAACAACTGTGGCTTTTAATTATTGGCGGCTAGATTGAATTTGGAAACAAGCAGAGAAGCAATTGGTAGCTTCAATCATACAATATCCATATCATCATCATCTTCAATCATAACAACAACACTCAATCAATCATCACAAAATCATCAAATCATCACAATCACAAAAGAAATCAGCCATCAACAAATCAATCTAACAAATTCACAATCACATAACAAATTTGCGGTTGTTTAAAATAAGAATACTTGGATTTCATTTTGACCTCGTGTGAGCCCGGAACAACGGTT
>NC_030383.2:18512919-18565096 GCF_001625215.2 Daucus carota subsp. sativus | reverse complement strand
GCTTCATTTCGGTTGTTTAAAATTAGAACCAACTTGTAGTTTCATTCTTGACTCGTTTGAGCCGGAAAACAACTTGTTGCTTTATTATTGGCTAGATTGAATTGGAACAACTTGTAGCTTCATTTTCGGTTGTTTAAAATTAGAGCAATTGACTCGTTTGAGCCAACAGGAAAACAACTTGTTGCTTCATTCCAGACTAGATTGAATTTGGAAACAACTTGTAGCTTGATTTTCGGTTGTTTAAAATTAGAATCAACTTGTAGTTTCATTCTTGACTCGTTTGAGCCCGGAAAACAACTTGTTGCTTCATTATGGCTAGATTGAAGTTGGAAGCAACTTGTAGCTTCATTCCAAACTCGTTTGAAGTTGAAAACAACTTGTAGCTTCATTTTCGGTTGTTTAAAATTAGAACCAACTTGTAGTTTCAATCTTGACTCGTTTGAGCCGGAAACAACTTGTTGCTTTATTATTGGCTAGATTGAATTTGGAAACAACTTGTAGCTTCATTTTCGGTTGTTTAAAATTAGAATCAACTTGTAGTTTCATTCTTGACTAGTTTGAGCCCGGGAAACAACTTGTTGCTTCATTATTGGCTAGATTGAAGTTGGAAGCAACTTGTAGCTTCATTCCAGACTCGTTTGAAGTTGGAAAACAACTGTAGCTTCATTTTCGGTTGTTTAAAATTAGAACCAACTTGTAGTTTCATTCTTGACTCGTTTGAGCCGGAAACAACTTGTTGCTTTATTATTGGCTAGATTGAATTTGGAAACAACTTGTAGCTTCATTTTCGGTTGTTTAAATTAGAATCAACTTGTAGTTTCATTCTTGACTCATTTGAGCCCGGAAACAACTTGTTGCTTCATTATTGGCTAGATTGAAGTTGGAAGCAACTTGTAGCTTCATTCCAGACTCGTTTGAAGTTGAAAAAAAACTTGTAGCTTCATTTTCGGTTGTTTAAAATTAGAACCAACTTGTAGTTTCATTCTTGACTCGTTTGAGCCGGAAACAACTTGTTGCTTTATTATTGGCTAGATTGAATTTGGAAAACAACTTGTAGCTTGATTTTCGGTGTTTAAATTAGAATCAACTTGTAGTTTCATTCTTGACTCATTTGAGCCGGAAACAACTTGTTGCTTCATTATTGGCTAGATTGAACTTGGAAGCAATTTGTAGCTTCATTCCAGACTCGTTTGAAGTTGAAAAAAACTTGTAGCTTCATTTTCTGTTGTTTAAAATTAGAACCAACTTGTAGTTTCAATCTTGACTCGTTTGAGCCGGAAACAACTTGTTGCTTTATTATTGGCTAGATTGAATTTGGAAACAACTTGTAGCTTGATTTTCGGTTGTTTAAAATTAGAATCAACTTGTAGTTTCATTCTTGACTCATTTGAGCCGGCGGAAACAACTTGTTGCTTCATTTTTGGCTAGATTGAAGTTTGGAAGCAACTTGTAGCTTCATTCCAGACTCGTTTGAAGTTGAAAAACAACTTGTAGCTTCATTTTCGGTTGTTTAAAATTAGAACCAACTTGTAGTTTCATTCTTGACTCGTTGAGCCGAGGAAACAACTTGTTGCTTTATTATGGTAGATTGAATTTGGAAAACAACTTGTAGCTTCATTTTCGGTTGTTTAAAATTAGAATCAACTTGTAGTTTCATTCTTGACTCGTTTGAGCCCGAAAACAACTTGTTGCTTCATTATGGCTAGATTGAAGTTGGAAGCAACTGTAGCTTCATTCCAGACTCGTTTGAAGTTGGAAACAACTTGTAGCTTCATTTTCGGTTGTTTAAAATTAGAACCAACTTGTAGTTTCATTCTTGACTCGTTTGAGCCGGAAACAACTTGTTGCTTTATTATTGGCTAGATTGAATTGGAAACAACTTGTAGCTTCATTTTCGGTTGTTTAAAATTGGAAAGCAACTTGTAGTTTCATTCGACCGTTGAGCCCGGAAACAACTTGTCGTAGCTTCATTCCAGACTCGTTTGAAGTTGAAAACAACTTGTAGCTTCATTTTCGGTTGTTTAAAATTAGAACCAACTTGTAGTTTCATTCTTGACTCGTTTGAGCCGGAAACAACTTGTTGCTTTATTATTGGCTAGATTGAATTTGGAAACAACTTGTAGCTTCATTTTCGGTTGTTTAAAAATTAGAAGCAACTTGTAGTTTCATTCTTGACTCGTTTGAGCCCGGAAACAACTTGTCGTAGCTTCATTCCAGACTCGTTTGAAGTTGAAACCAACTTTGTAGCTTCATTTTCGGTTGTTTAAAATTAGAACCAACTTGTAGTTTCATTCTTGACTCGTTTGAGCCGGAAACAACTTGTTGCTTTATTATTGGCTAGATTGAATTGGAAACAACTTGTAGCTTCATTTTCAGTTGTTTAAAATTAGAAGCAACTTGTAGCATTTTGTTGGAGACCCGGCGGAAACAACTTGTTGTAGCTTCATTCCAGACTCGTTTGAAGTTGAAAAACACACTTGTAGCTTGATTTTCGGTTGTTTAAAATTAGAATCAACTTGTAGTTTCATTCTTGACTCGTTTGAGCCGGAAACAACTTGTTGCTTCATTATTGGCTAGATTGAAGTTGGAAGCAACTTGTAGCTTCCTTCCAGACTCGTTTGAAGTTGAAACAACTTGTAGCTTCATTTTCGGTTGTTTAAAATTAGAACCAACTGTTGTATTTTCATTCTTGACTCGTTTGAGCCGGAAACAACTTGTTGCTTTATTATTGGCTAGATTGAATTTGGAAACAACTTGTAGCTTCATTTTCGGTTGTTTAAAATTAGAATCAACTTGTAGTTTCATTCTTGACTAGTTTGAGCCCGGAAACAAACTTGTTGCTTCATTATTGGCTAGATTGAAGTTGGAAGCAACTTGTAGCTTCATTCCAGACTCGTTTGAAGTTGGAAACAACTTGTAGCTTCATTTTCGGTTGTTTAAAATTAGAACCAACTTGTAGTTTCATTCTTGACTCGTTTGAGCCTGAAACAACTTGTTGCTTATTATTGGCTAGATTGAATTTGAAACAACTTGTAGCTTTATTTTCAGGTTGTTTAAAATTAGAATACAACTTGTAGTTTTCATTATTGACTCAGTTTGAGCCCGAAACAACGTGTTGCTTCATTATTGGCAAGATTGTAAGTTGGAAGCAACTTGTAGCTTCATTCCAGACTCGTTTGAAGTTGAAAAAAAACTTGTAGCTTTCATTTTCGGTGTTTAAAATTAGAACCAACTTGTAGTTTCATTCTTGACTCGTTTGAGCCGGGAACCAGCTTGTTGCTTTATTATTGGCTAGATGAATTTGGAAAACAACTTGTAGCTTGCTTTTCGGTTGTTTAAAATTAGAATCAACTTGTAGTTTCATTCTTGACTCGTTTTGAGCCCGGAGGGAAACAACTTGTTGCCTTCATTATTGGCTAGATTGAAGTTGGAAGCAACTTGTAGCTTCATTCCAGACTCGTTTTGAAGTTGAAACAACTTGTAGCTTCATTTTCGGTTGTTTAAAATTAGAACCAACTTGTAGTTTCATTCTTGACTCGTTTGAGCCGGAAACAACTTGTTGCTTTATTATTGGCTAGATTGAATTTGGAAACAACTTGTAGCTTCATTTTCGGTTGTTTAAAATTAGAATCAACTTGTAGTTTCATTCTTGACTCGTTGAGCCCGGAAACAACTTGTTGCTTCATTATTGGCTAGATTGAAGTTGGAAGCAACTTGTAGCTTCATTCCAGACTCGTTTGAAGTTGGAAACAACTTGTAGCTTCATTTTCGGTTGTTTAAAATTAGAACCAACTTGTAGTTTCATTCTTGACTCGTTTGAGCCGGAACAACTTGTTGCTTTATTATTGCTAGATTGAATTTGGAAACAACTTGTAGCTTATTTTCGGTTGTTTAAAATTAGAATCAACTTGTAGTTTCATTCTTGACTCATTTGAGCCCGGAAACAACTTGTTGCTTCATTATTGGCTAGATTGAAGTTGGAAGCAACTTGTAGCTTCATTCCAGACTCGTTTGAAGTTGAAACAACTTTGTAGCTTCATTTGGTTGTTTAAAATTAGAACCAACTTGTAGTTTCATTCTTGACTCGTTTGAGCCGGAAACAACTTGTTGCTTTATTATTGGCTAGATTGAATTTGGAAACAACTTGTAGCTTTATTTTCGGTTGTTTTAAAATTAGAATCAACTTGTAGTTCATTCTTGACTCGTTTGAGCCCGGAAACAACTTGTTGCTTCATTATTGGCTAGATTGAAGTTGGAAGCAACTTGTAGCTTCATTCCAGACTCGTTTGAAGTGGAAACAACTTGTAGCTTCATTTTCGGTTGTTTAAAATTAGAACCAACTTGTAGTTTCATTCTTGACTCATTTGAGCCCCGGAAACAACTTGTTGCTTCATTATTGGCTAGATTGAACTGGAAGCAATTTGCAAAGCTTCATTCCAGACTCGTTTGAAGTTGAAAACAACTTGTAGCTTCATTTTCGGTTGTTTAAAATTAGAACCAACTTGTAGTTTCATTCTTGACTCGTTTGAGCCGGAAGAACAACTTGTTGCTTTATTATGCTAGATTGAATTTGGAAACCAACTTGTAGCTCTATTTTCAGTTGTTTAAAATTTAGAATCAACTTGTAGTTTCATTCTTGACTCGTTTGAGCCCGGAAACAACTTGTTGCTTCATTATTGGCTAGATTGAAGTTGGAAGCAACTTGTAGCTTCATTCAAGACTCGTTTGAAGTTGAAAACAACTTGTAGCTTCATTTTCGGTTGCTTTAAAATTAGAACCAACTTGTAGTTTCATTCTTGACTCGGTTTGAGCCGGAAACAACTTGTTGCTTTATTATTGGCTAGATTGAATTTGGAAACAACTTGTAGCTTTCATTTTCGGTGTTTAAAATTAGAATCAACTTGTAGTTTATTCTTGACCGTTTGAGCCCGGAAACAACTTGTTGCTTCATTATTGGCTAGATTGAAGTTGGAAGTAACTTGTAGCTTCATTCAGACTCGTTTGAAGTTGAAAACAACTTGTAGCTTTCATTTTCGGTTGTTTAAAATTAGAACCAACTTGTAGTTTCATTCTTGACTCGTTTGAGCCGGAAACAACTTGTTGCTTTATTATTGGCTAGATTGAATTTGGAAACAACTTGTAGCTTCATTTTCGGTTGTTTAAAATTAGAAGCAACTTGTAGTCGTTTGAGCCCGGAAACAACTTGTTGTAGCTTCATTCCAGACTCGTTTGAAGTTTGAAAAACAACTTGTAGCTTCATTTTCGGTTGTTTAAAATTAGAATCAACTTGTAGTTTCATTCTTGACTCGTTTGAGCCCGGAAACAACTTGTTGCTTCATTATTGGCTAGATTGAAGTTGGAAGCAACTTGTAGCTTCATTCAAGACTCGTTTGAAGTTGGAAACAACTTGTAGCTTCATTTTCGGTTGTTTAAAATTAGAACCAACTTGTAGTTTCATTCTTGACTCGTTTGAGCCGGAAACAACTTGTTGCTTTATTATTTGGCTAGATTGAATTTGGAAACAACTTGTAGCTTCATTTTCGGTTGTTTAAAATTAGAATCAACTTGTAGTTTCATTCTTGACTCGTTTGAGCCCGGAGAAACAACTTGTTGCTTCATTATTGGCTAGATTGAAGTTGGAAGCAACTTGTAGCTTCATTCCAGACTCGTTTGAAGTTGAAAACAACTTGTAGCTTCATTTTCGGTTGTTTAAAATTAGAACCAACTTGTAGTTTCATTCTTGACTCGTTTGAGCCGGAAACAACTTGTTGCTTTATTATTGGCTAGATTGAATTTGGAAACAACTTGTAGCTTCATTTTCGGTTGTTTAAAATTAGAATCAACTTGTAGTTTCATTCTTGACTCGTTTGAGCCCGGAAACAACTTGTTGCTTCATTATTGGCTAGATTGAAGTTGGAAGCAACTTGTAGCTTCATTCCAGACTCGTTTGAAGTTGGAAACAACTTGTAGCTTCATTTTCGGTTGTTTAAAATTAGAACCAACTTGTAGTTTCATTCTTGACTCGTTTGAGCCGGAAACAACTTGTGCTTTATTATTGGCTAGATTGAATTTGGAAACAACTTGTAGCTTATTTTCGGTTGTTTAAAATTAGAATCAACTTGTAGTTTCATTCTTGACTCATTTGAGCCCGGAAACAACTTGTTGCTTCATTATTGGCTAGATTGAAGTTGGAAGCAACTTGTAGCTTCATTCCAGACTCGTTTGAAGTTGAAAACAACTTGTAGCTTCATTTTCGGTTGTTTAAAATTAGAACCAACTTGTAGTTTCATTCTTGACTCGTTTGAGCCGGAAACAACTTGTTGCTTTATATTGGCTAGATTGAATTGGAAACAACTTGTAGCTTGATTTTCGGTTGTTTAAAATTAGAATCAACTTGTAGTTTCATTCTTGACTCGTTTGAGCCCGGAAACAACTTGTTGCTTCATTATTGGCTAGATTGAAGTTGGAAGCAACTTGTAGCTTCATTCCAGACTCGTTTGAAGTTGAAAACAACTTGTAGCTTCATTTTCGGTTGTTTAAAATTAGAACCAACTTGTAGTTTCATTCTTGACTCGTTTGAGCCGGAAACAACTTGTTGCTCTTATTGGCTAGATTGAATTTGGAAACAACCTTGTAGCTTCATTTCGGTTGTTTAAAATTAGAAGCAACTTGTAGTCGTTTGACTCGTTTGGCCCGGAAACAACTTGTTGTAGCTTCATTCCAGACTCGTTTGAAGTTGAAAACAACTTGTAGCTTCATTTTCGGTTGTTTAAAATTAGAACCAACTTGTAGTTTCATTCTTGACTCGTTTGAGCCGGAAACAACTTGTTGCTTTATTATTGGCTAGATTGAATTTGGAAACAACTTGTAGCTTCATTTTCGGTTGTTTAAAATTAGAAGCAACTTGTAGTCGTTTGAGCCCGGAACACAATTGTTGTATGTAGCTTCATTCCAGACTCGTTGAAGTTGAAAACAACTTGTAGCTTGATTTTCGGTTGTTTAAAATTAGAATCAACTTGTAGTTTCATCATGACTCGTTGAGCCCGGAAACAACTTGTTGCTTCATTATTGGCTAGATTGAAGTTGGAAGCAACTTGTAGCTTCATTCCAGACTCGTTTGAAGTTGAAAACAACTTGTAGCTTCATTTTCGGTTGTTTAAAATTAGAACCAACTTGTAGTTTCATTCTTGACTCGTTTGAGCCGGAAACAACTTGTTGCTTTATTATTGGCTAGATTGAATTTGGAAACAACTTGTAGCTTCATTTTCAGTTGTTTAAAATTAGAATCAACTTGTAGTTTCTTTCTTGACTCGTTTGAGCCCGGAAACAACTTGTTGCTTCATTATTGGCTAGATTGAAGTTGGAAGCAACTTGTAGCTTCATTCCAGACTCGTTTGAAGTTGAAACAACTTGTAGCTTATTTTCGGTTGTTTAAAATTAGAACCAACTTGTAGTTTCATTCTTGACTCGTTTGAGCCGGAAACAACTTGTTGCTTTATTATGGCTAGATTGAATTGGAAACAACTTGTAGCTTTATTTTCGGTTGTTTAAAATTAGAATCAACTTGTAGTTTCATTCTTGACTCGTTTGAGCCCGGAAACAACTTGTTGCTTCATATTGGCTAGATTGAAGTGGAAGCAACTTGTAGCTTCATTCCAGACTCGTTTGAAGTTGAAAACAACTTGTAGCTTCATTTTCGGTTGTTTAAAATTAGAACCAACTTGTAGTTTCATTCTTGACTCGTTGAGCCGGAAACAACTTGTTGCTTTATTATTGGCTAGATTGAATTTGGAAACAACTTGTAGCTTTATTTTCGGTTGTTTAAAATTAGAATCAACTTGTAGTTTCATTCTGACTCGTTTGAGCCCGGAAACAACTTGTTGCTTCATTATTGGCTAGATTGAAGTTGGAAGCAACTTGTAGCTTCATTCCAGACTCGTTTGAAGTTGAAAACAACTTGTAGCTTTCATTTTCGGTTGTTTAAAATTAGAACCAACTTGTAGTTTCATTCTTGACTCGTTTGAGCCGGAAACAAACTTGTTGCTTTATTATTGGCTAGATTGAATTTGGAACAACTTGTAGCTTCATTTCAGTTGTTTAAAATTAGAATCAACTTGTAGTTTCTTTCTGACTCGTTTGAGCCCGGAAACAACTTGTTGCTTCATTATTGGCTAGATTGAAGTTGGAAGCAACTTGTAGCTTCATTCAGACTCGTTTGAAGTTGAAAACAACTTGTAGCTTCATTTCGGTTGTTTAAAATTAGAACCAACTTGTAGTTTCATTCTTGACTCGTTGAGCCGGAAACAACTTGTTGCTTTATATTGGCTAGATTGAATTTGGAAACAACTTGTAGCTTCATTTCGGTTGTTTAAAATTAGAAGCAACTTGTAGTCGTTTGAGCCCGGAACAACTTGTTGTAGCTTCATTCCAGACTCGTTTGAAGTTGAAAACAACTTGTAGCTTCATTTTCGGTTGTTTAAAATTAGAACAACTTGTAGTTTCATCTTGACTCGTTGAGCCGGAACAACAACTTGTTGCTTTCTTATTGGCTAGATTGAATTTGGAAACAACTTGTAGCTTGATTTTCGGTTGTTTAAAATTAGAATGAACTTGTAGTTTCATTCATGACTCGTTTGAGCCCGGAAACAACTTGTTGCTTCATTATTGGCTAGATTGAGTTGGAAGCAACTTGTAGCTTCATTCCAGACTCGTTGAAGTTGAAAACAACTTGTAGCTTCATTTTCGGTTGTTAAACTTAGAACCAACTTGTAGTTTCATTCTTGACTCGTTTGAGCCGAAACAACTTGTTGCTTTATTATTGCTAGATTGAATTGGAAACAACTTGTAGCTTCATTTTCAGGTTGTTTAAAATTAGAATCAACTTGTAGTTTCATTCTTGACTCGTTTGAGCCCGGAAACAACTTGTTGCTTCATTATTGGCTAGATTGAAGTTGGAAGCAACTTGTAGCTTCATTCCAGACTCGTTTGAAGTTGAAAACAACTTGTAGCTTATTTTCGGTTGTTTAAAATTAGAACCAACTTGTAGTTTCATTCTTGACTCGTTTGAGCCGGAAACAACTTGTTGCTTTATTATTGGCTAGATTGAATTTGGAAACAACTTTTAGCTTCATTTTCGGTTGTTTAAAATTAGAAGCAACTTGTAGTCGTTTGAGCCCGGAAACAACTTGTTGTAGCTTCATTCCAGACTCGTTTGAAGTTGAAAACAACTTGTTACTTCATTTTCGGTTGTTTAAAATTAGAACCAACTTGTAGTTCATCTTGACTCGTTTGAGCCGGAAAAAACTTGTTGCTTTATTATTGGCTAGATTGAATTTGAAAACAACTTGTAGCTTCATTTTCGGTTGTTTAAAATTAGAAGCAACTTGTAGTCGTTTGAGCCCGAGAAACAACTTGTTGTAGCTTCATTCCAGACTCGTTTGAAGTTGAAAACAACTTGTTACTTCATTTTCGGTTGTTTAAAATTAGAACCAACTTGTAGTTTCATTCTTGACTCGTTTGAGCCGGAAACAACTTGTTGCTTTATTATTGGCTAGATTGAATTTGGAAACAACTTGTAGCTTGATTTTCGGTTGTTTAAATTAGAATGAACTTGTAGTTTCATTCATGACTAGTTTGAGCCCGGAAACAACTTGTTGCTTCATTATTGGCTAGATTGAAGTTGGAAACAACTGTAGCTCATTCCAGACTCGTTGAAGTTGAAAACAACTTGTGCTTTATTATTGGATAGATTGAATTTGCGAAACAACTGTAGATTGATTTTCAGTTGTTTAAAATAGAATCAACTTGAAGTTTCTTCTTGACTCGTTGAGCCCGGAAACACTTGTGCTTCATTATTGGCTAGATTGAAGTTGGAAGCAACTTGTAGCTTCATTCCAGACTCGTTGAAGTTGGAAACAACTTGTAAGCTCATTTTCGGTTGGTTTAAAATTAGAACCAACTTGGTAATTTCAACTCTGACTCGTTTGAGCCGGAAACAACTTGTTGCTTTATTATTGGCTAGATTGAATTTGGAAACAACTTGTAGCTTGATTTTCGGTTGTGTTTAAAATTAGAATCAACTTGTAGTTTCATTCTTGACTCATTTGAGCCCGGAGAAAACAACTTGTTGCTTCATTATGGCTAGATTGAAGTTGGAAGCAACTTGTAGCTTCATTCCAGACTCGTTTGAAGTTGGAAAACAACTTGTAGCTTCATTTTCGGTTGTTTAAAATTAGAACCAACTTGTAGTTTCATTCTTGACTCGTTTGAGCCGGAAACAACTTGTTGCTTTATTATTGGCTAGATTGAATTTGGAAAACAACTTGTAGCTTCATTTTCGGTTGTTTAAAATTAGACTAACTTGTAGTTTCATTCTTGACTCGTTTGAGCCCGGAAAAACAACTTGTTGCTTCATTATTGGCTAGATTGAAGTTGGAAGCAAACTTGTAGCTTCATTCCAGACTCGTTTGAAGTTGAAAACAACTTGTAGCTTCATTTTCGGTTGTTTAAAATTTGAGAACCAACTTGTAGTTTCATTCTTGACTCGTTTGAGCCGGAAACAACTGTTGCTTTATTATTGGCTAGATTGAATTTGGAAACAACTTGTAGCTTCATTTTCAGTTGTTTAAAATTAGAATCAACTTGTAGTTTCATTCTTGACTCGTTTGAGCCCTGAAACAACTTGTTGCTTCATTATTGGCTAGATTGAAGTTGGAAGCAACTTGTAGCTTCATTCCAGACTCGTTTGAAGTTGAAAACAACTTGTAGCTTTATTTTCGGTTGTTAAAATTAGAACCAACTTGTAGTTTCATTCTTGACTCGTTTGAGCCGGAAACAACTTGTTGCTTTATTATTGGCTAGATTGAATTTGGAAACAACTTGTAGCTTCATTTTCGGTTGTTTAAAATTAGAAGCAACTTGTAGTCGTTTGAGCCCGGAAACAACTTGTTGTAGCTTCATTCCAGACTCGTTTGAAGTTGAAAACAACTTGTTACTTCATTTTCGGTTGTTTAAATTAGAACCAACTTGTAGTTTCATTCTTGACTCGTTTGAGCCGGAAACAACTTGTTGCTTTATTATTGGCTAGATTGAATTTGGAAACAACTTGTAGCTTCATTTTTGGTTGTTTAAAATTAGAAGCAACTTGTAGTCGTTTGAGCCCGGAAACAACTTGTTGTAGCTTCATTCCAGACTCGTTTGAAGTTGAAAACAACTTGTTACTTCATTTTCGGTTGTTTAAAATTAGAACCAACTTGTAGTTTCATTCTTGACTCGTTTGAGCCGGAAACAACTTGTTGCTTTATTATTGGCTAGATTGAATTTGGAAACAACTTGTAGCTTGATTTTCGGTTGTTTAAAATTAGAATGAACTTGTAGTTTCATTCATGACTCGTTTGAGCCCGGAAACAACTTGTTGCTTCAATATTGGCTAGATTGAAGTTGGAAACAACTGTTAGCTTCATTCCAGACTC
The DNA here is from genome assembly GCF_001625215.2 of Daucus carota subsp. sativus. Lineage (NCBI taxonomy): Eukaryota > Viridiplantae > Streptophyta > Magnoliopsida > Apiales > Apiaceae > Daucus > Daucus carota. Next base: position 18,553,625 of record NC_030383.2, on the reverse strand, counting down.
GTTTGAAGTTGAAAACAACTTGTAGCTTCATTTTCGGTTGTTTAAAATTAGAACCAACTTGTAGTTTCATTCTTGACTCGTTTGAGCCGGAAACAACTTGTTGCTTTATTATTGGCTAGATTGAATTTGGAAACAACTTGTAGCTTCATTTTCAGTTGTTTAAAATTAGAATCAACTTGTAGTTTCATTCTTGACTCGTTTGAGCCCGGAAACAACTTGTTGCTTCATTATTGGCTAGATTGAAGTTGGAAGCAACTTGTAGCTTCATTCCAGACTCGTTTGAAGTTGAAAACAACTTGTAGCTTTATTTTCGGTTGTTTAAAATTAGAACCAACTTGTAGTTTCATTCTTGACTCGTTTGAGCCGGAAACAACTTGTTGCTTTATTATTGGCTAGATTGAATTTGGAAACAACTTGTAGCTTCATTTTCGGTTGTTTAAAATTAGAAGCAACTTGTAGTCGTTTGAGCCCGGAAACAACTTGTTGTAGCTTCATTCCAGACTCGTTTGAAGTTGAAAACAACTTGTTACTTCATTTTCGGTTGTTTAAAATTAGAACCAACTTGTAGTTTCATTCTTGACTCGTTTGAGCCGGAAACAACTTGTTGCTTTATTATTGGCTAGATTGAATTTGGAAACAACTTGTAGCTTCATTTTCGGTTGTTTAAAATTAGAAGCAACTTGTAGTCGTTTGAGCCCGGAAACAACTTGTTGTAGCTTCATTCCAGACTCGTTTGAAGTTGAAAACAACTTGTTACTTCATTTTCGGTTGTTTAAAATTAGAACCAACTTGTAGTTTCATTCTTGACTCGTTTGAGCCGGAAACAACTTGTTGCTTTATTATTGGCTAGATTGAATTTGGAAACAACTTGTAGCTTGATTTTCGGTTGTTTAAAATTAGAATGAACTTGTAGTTTCATTCATGACTCGTTTGAGCCCGGAAACAACTTGTTGCTTCATTATTGGCTAGATTGAAGTTGGAAGCAACTTGTAGCTTTATTCCAGACTCGTTTGAAGTTGAAAACAACTTGTAGCTTCATTTTTGGTTGTTTAAAATTAGAACCAACTTGTAGTTTCATTCTTGACTCGTTTGAGCCTGAAACAACTTGTTGCTTTATTATTGCCTAGATTGAATTTGGAAACAACTTGTAGCTTTATTTTCGGTTGTTTAAAATTGGAATCAACTTGTAGTTTCATTCTTGACTCCTTTGAGCCCGGAAACAACTTGTTGCGTCATTATTGGCTAGATTGAAGTTGGAAGCAACTTGTAGCTTCATTCCAGACTCGTTTGAAGTTGAAAACAACTTGTAGCTTCATTTTCGGTTGTTTAAAATTAGAACCAACTTGTAGTTTCATTCATGACTCGTTTGAGCCCGGAAACAACTTGTTGCTTCATTATTGGCTAGATTGAAGTTGGAAGCAACTCGTAGCTTCATTCCAGACTCGTTTGAAGTTGAAAACAACTTGTAGCTTCACTTTCGGTTGTTTAAAATTAGAACCAACTTGTAGTTTCATTCTTGACTCGTTTGAGCCGGAAACAACTAGTTGCTTTATTATTGGCTAGATTGAATTTGGAAACAACTTGTAGCTTCATTTTCGGTTGTTTAAAATTAGAATCAACTTGTAGTTTCATTCTTGAATAGTTTGAGCCCGGAAACAACTTGTTGCTTCATTATTGGCTAGATTGAAGTTGGAAGCAACTTGTAGCTTCATTCCAGACTCGTTTGAAGTTGGAAACAACTTGTAGCTTCATTTTCGGTTGTTTAAAATTAGAACCAACTTGTAGTTTCATTCTTGACTCGTTTGAGCCTGAAACAACTTGTTGCTTTATTATTGACTAGATTGATTTGGAAACAACTTGTAGCTTTATTTTCGGTTGTTTAAAATTAGAATCAACTTGTAGTTTCATTCTTGACTCATTTGAGCCCGGAAACAACTTGTTGCTTCATTATTGGCTAGATTGAAGTTGGAAGCAACTTGTAGCTTCATTCCAGACTCGTTTGAAGTTGAAAACAACTTGTAGCTTCATTTTCGGTTGTTTAAAATTAGAACCAACTTGTAGTTTCATTCTTGACTCGTTTGAGCCGGAAACAACTTGTTGCTTTATTATTGGCTAGATTGAATTTGGAAACAACTTGTAGCTTGATTTTCAGTTGTTTAAAATTAGAATCAACTTGTAGTTTCTTTCTTGACTCGTTTGAGCCCGGAAACAACTTGTTGCTTCATTATTGGCTAGATTGAAGTTGGAAGCAACTCGTAGCTTCATTCCAGACTCGTTTGAAGTTGAAAACAACTTGTAGCTTCATTTTTGGTTGTTTAAAATTAGAACCAACTTGTAGTTTCATTCTTGACTCGTTTGAGCCTGAAACAACTTGTTGCTTTATTATTGCCTAGATTGAATTTGGAAACAACTTGTAGCTTTATTTTCGGTTGTTTAAAATTGGAATCAACTTGTAGTTTCATTCTTGACTCCTTTGAGCCCGGAAACAACTTGTTGCGTCATTATTGGCTAGATTGAAGTTGGAAGCAACTTGTAGCTTCATTCCAGACTCGTTTGAAGTTGAAAACAACTTGTAGCTTCATTTTCGGTTGTTTAAAATTAGAACCAACTTGTAGTTTCATTCTTGACTCGTTTGAGCCGGAAACAACTTGTTGCTTTATTATTGGCTAGATTGAATTTGGAAACAACTTGTAGCTTCATTTTCGGTTGTTTAAAATTAGAATCAACTTGTAGTTTCTTTCTTGACTCGTTTGAGCCCGGAAACAACTTGTTGCTTCATTATTGGCTAGATTGAAGTTGGAAGCAACTTGTATCTTCATTCCAGACTCGTTTGAAGTTGAAAACAACTTGTAGCTATATTTTCGGTTGTTTAAAATTAGAACCAACTTGTAGTTTCATTCTTGACTCGTTTGAGCCGGAAACAACTTGTTGCTTTATTATTGGCTAGATTGAATTTGGAAACAACTTGTAGCTTCATTTTCGGTTGTTTAAAATTAGAAGCAACTTGTAGTCGTTTGAGCCCGGAAACAACTTGTTGTAGCTTCATTCCAGACTCGTTTGAAGTTGAAAACAACTTGTAGCTTCATTTTCGGTTGTTTAAAATTAGAACCAACTTATAGTTTCATTCTTGACTCATTTGAGCCGGAAACAACTTGTTGCTTTATTATTGGCTAGATTGAATTTGGAAACAACTTGTAGCTTCATTTTCGGTTGTTTAAAATTAGAAGCAACTTGTAGTCGTTTAAGCCCAGAAACAACTTGTTGTAGCTTCATTCCAGACTCGTTTGAAGTTGAAAACAACTTGTAGCTTGATTTTCGGTTGTTTAAAATTAGAATCAACTTGTAGTTTCATTCATGACTCGTTTGAGCCCGGAAACAACTTGTTGCTTCATTATTGGCTAGATTGAAGTTGGAAGCAACTCGTAGCTTCATTCCAGACTCGTTTGAAGTTGAAAACAACTTGTAGCTTCATTTTCGGTTGTTTAAAATTAGAACCAACTTGTAGTTTCATTCTTGACTCGTTTGAGCCGGAAACAACTAGTTGCTTTATTATTGGCTAGATTGAATTTGGAAACAACTTGTAGCTTCATTTTCGGTTGTTTAAAATTAGAATTAACTTGTAGTTTCATTCTTGAATAGTTTGAGCCCGGAAACAACTTGTTGCTTCATTATTGGCTAGATTGAAGTTGGAAGCAACTTGTAGCTTCATTCCAGACTCGTTTGAAGGTGGAAACAACTTGTAGCTTCATTTTCGGTTGTTTAAAATTAGAACCAACTTGTAGTTTCATTCTTGACTCGTTTGAGCCTGAAACAACTTGTTGCTTTATTATTGACTAGATTGATTTGGAAACAACTTGTAGCTTTATTTTCGGTTGTTTAAAATTAGAATCAACTTGTAGTTTCATTCTTGACTCATTTGAGCCCGGAAACAACTTGTTGCTTCATTATTGGCTAGATTGAAGTTGGAAGCAACTTGTAGCTTCATTCCAGACTCGTTTGAAGTTGAAAACAACTTGTAGCTTCATTTTCGGTTGTTTAAATTAGAACCAACTTGTAGTTTCATTTTTGACTCGTTTGAGCCGGAAACAACTTGTTGCTTTATTATTGGCTAGATTGAATTTGGAAACAACTTGTAGCTTGATTTTCGGTTGTTTAAAATTAGAATCAACTTGTAGTTTCACTCTTGACTCATTTGAGCCCGGAAACAACTTGTTGCTTCATTATTGGCTAGATTGAAGTTGGAAGCAACTTGTAGCTTCATTCCAGACTCGTTTGAAGTTGAAAACAACTTGTAGCTTCATTTTCGGTTGTTTAAATTAGAACCAACTTGTAGTTTCATTCTTGACTCGTTTGAGCCGGAAACAACTTGTTGCTTTATTATTGGCTAGATTGAATTTGGAAACAACTTGTAGCTTGATTTTCGGTTGTTTAAAATTAGAATCAACTTGTAGTTTCACTCTTGACTCATTTGAGCCCGGAAACAACTTGTTGCTTCATTATTGGCTAGATTGAAGTTGGAAGCAACTTGTAGCTTCATTCCATACTCGTTTGAAGTTGAAAACAACTTGTAGCTTCATTTTCGGTTGTTTAAATTAGAACCAACTTGTAGTTTCATTCTTGACTCGTTTGAGCCGGAAACAACTTGTTGCTTTATTATTGGCTAGATTGAATTTGGAAACAACTTGTAGCTTGATTTTCGGTTGTTTAAAATTAGAATCAACTTGTAGTTTCACTCTTGACTCATTTGAGCCCGGAAACAACTTGTTGCTTCATTATTGGCTAGATTGAAGTTGGAAGCAACTTGTAGCTTCATTCCAGACTCGTTTGAAGTTGAAAACAACTTGTAGCTTCATTTTCGGTTGTTTAAATTAGAACCAACTTGTAGTTTCATTTTTGACTCGTTTGAGCCGGAAACAACTTGTTGCTTTATTATTGGCTAGATTGAATTTGGAAACAACTTGTAGCTTGATTTTCGGTTGTTTAAAATTAGAATCAACTTGTAGTTTCACTCTTGACTCATTTGAGCCCGGAAACAACTTGTTGCTTCATTATTGGCTAGATTGAAGTTGGAAGCAACTTGTAGCTTCATTCCAGACTCGTTTGAAGTTGAAAACAACTTGTAGCTTCATTTTCGGTTGTTTAAATTAGAACCAACTTGTAGTTTCATTCTTGACTCGTTTGAGCCGGAAACAACTTGTTGCTTTATTATTGGCTAGATTGAATTTGGAAACAACTTGTAGCTTGATTTTCGGTTGTTTAAAATTAGAATCAACTTGTAGTTTCACTCTTGACTCATTTGAGCCCGGAAACAACTTGTTGCTTCATTATTGGCTAGATTGAAGTTGGAAGCAACTTGTAGCTTCATTCCATACTCGTTTGAAGTTGAAAACAACTTGTAGCTTCATTTTCGGTTGTTTAAATTAGAACCAACTTGTAGTTTCATTCTTGACTCGTTTGAGCCGGAAACAACTTGTTGCTTTATTATTGGCTAGATTGAATTTGGAAACAACTTGTAGCTTGATTTTCGGTTGTTTAAAATTAGAATCAACTTGTAGTTTCACTCTTGACTCATTTGAGCCCGGAAACAACTTGTTGCTTCATTATTGGCTAGATTGAAGTTGGAAGCAACTTGTAGCTTCATTCCAGACTCGTTTGAAGTTGAAAACAACTTGTAGCTTCATTTTCGGTTGTTTAAAATTAGAACCAACTTGTAGTTTCATTCTTGACTCGTTTGAGCCGGAAACAACTTGTTGCTTTATTATTGGCTAGATTGAATTTGGAAACAACTTGTAGCTTGATTTTCAGTTGTTTAAAATTGGAATCAACTTGTAGTTTCATTCTTGACTCCTTTGAGCCCGGAAACAACTTGTTGCGTCATTATTGGCTAGATTGAAGTTGGAAGCAACTTGTAGCTTCATTCCAGACTCGTTTGAAGTTGAAAACAACTTGTAGCTTCATTTTCGGTTGTTTAAAATTAGAACCAACTTGTAGTTTCATTCTTGACTCGTTTGAGCCGGAAACAACTTGTTGCTTTATTATTGGCTAGATTGAATTTGGAAACAACTTGTAGCTTCATTTTCGGTTGTTTAAAATTAGAATCAACTTGTAGTTTCTTTCTTGACTCGTTTGAGCCCGGAAACAACTTGTTGCTTCATTATTGGCTAGATTGAAGTTGGAAGCAACTTGTATCTTCATTTCAGACTCGTTTGAAGTTGAAAACAACTTGTAGCTATATTTTCGGTTGTTTAAAATTAGAACCAACTTGTAGTTTCATTCTTGACTCGTTTGAGCCGGAAACAACTTGTTGCTTTATTATTGGCTAGATTGAATTTGGAAACAACTTGTAGCTTCATTTTCGGTTGTTTAAAATTAGAAGCAACTTGTAGTCGTTTGAGCCCGGAAACAACTTGTTGTAGCTTCATTCCAGACTCGTTTGAAGTTGAAAACAACTTGTAGCTTCATTTTCGGTTGTTTAAAATTAGAACCAACTTATAGTTTCATTCTTGACTCATTTGAGCCGGAAACAACTTGTTGCTTTATTATTGGCTAGATTGAATTTGGAAACAACTTGTAGCTTCATTTTCGGTTGTTTAAAATTAGAAGCAACTTGTAGTCGTTTGAGCCCGGAAACAACTTGTTGTAGCTTCATTCCAGACTCGTTTGAAGTTGAAAACAACTTGTAGCTTCATTTTCGGTTGTTTAAAATTAGAACCAACTTATAGTTTCATTCTTGACTCATTTGAGCCGGAAACAACTTGTTGCTTTATTATTGGCTAGATTGAATTTGGAAACAACTTGTAGCTTCATTTTCGGTTGTTTAAAATTAGAAGCAACTTGTAGTCGTTTAAGCCCAGAAACAACTTGTTGTAGCTTCATTCCAGACTCGTTTGAAGTTGAAAACAACTTGTAGCTTGATTTTCGGTTGTTTAAAATTAGAATCAACTTGTAGTTTCATTCATGACTCGTTTGAGCCCGGAAATAACTTGTTGCTTTATTATTGGCTAGATTGAAGTTAGAAGCAACTTGTAGCTTCATTCCAGACTCGTTTGAAGTTAAAACAACTTGTAGCTTCATTTTCGGTTGTTTAAAATTAGAACCAACTTGTAGTTTCATTCTTGACTCGTTTGAGCCGGAAACAACTAGTTGCTTTATTATTGGCTAGATTGATTTTGGAAACAACTTGTAGCTTCATTTTCGGTTGTTTAAAATTAGAATCAACTTGTAGTTTCATTCTTGAATAGTTTGAGCCCGGAAACAACTTGTTGCTTCATTATTGGCTAGATTGAAGTTGGAAGCAACTTGTAGCTTCATTCCAGACTCGTTTGAAGTTGGAAACAACTTGTAGCTTCATTTTCGGTTGTTTAAAATTAGAACCAACTTGTAGTTTCATTCTTGACTCGTTTGAGCCTGAAACAACTTGTTGCTTTATTATTGACTAGATTGATTTGGAAACAACTTGTAGCTTTATTTTCGGTTGTTTAAAATTAGAATCAACTTGTAGTTTCATTCTTGACTCATTTGAGCCCGGAAACAACTTGTTGCTTCATTATTGGCTAGATTGAAGTTGGAAGCAACTTGTAGCTTCATTCCAGACTCGTTTGAAGTTGAAAACAACTTGTAGCTTCATTTTTGGTTGTTTAAATTAGAACCAACTTGTAGTTTCATTCTTGACTCGTTTGAGCCGGAAACAACTTGTTGCTTTATTATTGGCTAGATTGAATTTGGAAACAACTTGTAGCTTGATTTTCGGTTGTTTAAAATTAGAATCAACTTGTAGTTTCACTCTTGACTCATTTGAGCCCGGAAACAACTTGTTGCTTCATTATTGGCTAGATTGAAGTTGGAAGCAACTTGTAGCTTCATTCCAGACTCGTTTGAAGTTGAAAACAACTTGTAGCTTCATTTTCGGTTGTTTAAAATTAGAACCAACTTGTAGTTTCATTCTTGACTCGTTTGAGCCGGAAACAACTTGTTGCTTTATTATTGGCTAGATTGAATTTGGAAACAACTTGTAGCTTGATTTTCAGTTGTTTAAAATTAGAATCAACTTGTAGTTTCTTTCTTGACTCGTTTGAGCCCGGAAACAACTTGTTGCTTCATTATTGGCTAGATTGAAGTTGGAAGCAACTCGTAGCTTCATTCCAGACTCGTTTGAAGTTGAAAACAACTTGTAGCTTCATTTTCGGTTGTTTAAAATTAGAACCAACTTGTAGTTTCATTCTTGACTCGTTTGAGCCGGAAACAACTTGTTGCTTTATTATTGGCTCGATTGAATTTGGAAACAACTTGTAGCTTCATTTTCGGTTGTTTAAAATTAGAATCAACTTGTAGTTTCATTCTTGACTAGTTTGAGCCCGGAAATAACTTGTTGCTTCATTATTGGCTAGATTGAAGTTAGAAGCAACTTGTAGCTTCATTCCAGACTCGTTTGAAGTTGGAAACAGCTTGTAGCTTCATTTTCGGTTGTTTAAAATTAGAACCAACTTGTAGTTTCATTCTTGACTCGTTTGTGCCTGAAACAACTTGTTGCTTTATTATTGGCTAGATTGAATTTGGAAACAACTTGTAGCTTGATTTTCAGTTGTTTAAAATTAGAATCAACTTGTAGTTTCTTTCTTGACTCGTTTGAGCCCGGAAACAACTTGTTGCTTCATTATTGGCTAGATTGAAGTTGGAAGCAACTCGTAGCTTCATTCCAGACTCGTTTGAAGTTGAAAACAACTTGTAGCTTCATTTTCGGTTGTTTAAAATTAGAACCAACTTGTAGTTTCATTCTTGACTCGTTTGAGCCGGAAACAACTTGTTGCTTTATTATTGGCTCGATTGAATTTGGAAACAACTTGTAGCTTGATTTTCAGTTGTTTAAAATTGGAATCAACTTGTAGTTTCATTCTTGACTAGTTTGAGCCCGGAAACAACTTGTTGCGTCATTATTGGCTAGATTGAAGTTGGAAGCAACTTGTAGCTTCATTCCAGACTCGTTTGAAGTTGAAAACAACTTGTAGCTTCATTTTCGGTTGTTTAAAATTAGAACCAACTTGTAGTTTCACTCTTGACTCGTTTGAGCCGGAAACAACTTGTTGCTTTATTATTGGCTAGATTGAATTTGGAAACAACTTGTAGCTTCATTTTCGGTTGTTTAAAATTAGAATCAACTTGTAGTTTCTTTCTTGACTCGTTTGAGCCCGGAAACAACTTGTTGCTTCATTATTGGCTAGATTGAAGTTGGAAGCAACTTGTTGCTTCATTCCAGACTCGTTTGAAGTTAAAACAACTTGTAGCTTCATTTTCGGTTGTTTAAAATTAGAACCAACTTGTAGTTTCATTCTTGACTCGTTTGAGCCGGAAACAACTTGTTGCGTTTTTATTGGCTAGATTGAATTTGGAAACAACTTGTAGGTTGATTTTCGGTTGTTTAAAATTAGAATCAACTTGTAGTTTCATTCTTGACGCATTTGTGCCCGGAAACAACTTGTTGCTTCATTATTGGCTAGATTGAAGTTGGAAGCAACTTGTAGCTTCATTCCAGACTCGTTTGAAGTTGAAAACAACTTGTAGCTTCATTTTCGGTTGTTTAAAATTAGAACCGACTTGTAGTTTCATTCTTGACTCGTTTGAGCCGGAAACAACTTGTTGCTTTATTATTGGCTAGATTGAATTTGGAAACAACTTGTAGCTTGATTTTCGGTTGTTTAAAATTAGAATGAACTTAGTTTCATTCATGACTCGTTTGAGCCCGGAAACAACTTGTTGCTTCATTATTGGCTAGATTGAAGTTGGAAGCAACTAGTAGCTTCATTCCAGACTCGTTTGAAGTTGAAAACAACTTGTAGCTTCATTTTCGGTTGTTTAGAATTAGAACCAACTTGTAGTTTCATTCTTGACTCGTTTGAGCCGGAAACAACTTGTTGCTTTATTATTGGCTAGATTGAATTTGGAAACAACTTGTAGCTTCATTTTCGGTTGTTTAAAATTAGAATCAACTTGTAGTTTCATTCTTGACTCGTTTGAGCCCGGAAACAACTTGTTGCTTCATTATTGGCTAGATTGAAGTTGGAAGTAACTTGTAGCTTCATTCAAGACTCGTTTGAAGTTGGAAACAACTTGTAGCTTCATTTTCGGTTGTTTAAAATTAGAACCAACTTGTAGTTTCATTCTTGACTCGTTTGAGCCGGAAACAACTTGTTGCTTTATTATTGGCTAGATTGAATTTGGAAACAACTTGTAGCTTTATTTTCGGTTGTTTAAAATTAGAATCAACTTGTAGTTTCATTCTTGACTCATTTGAGCCCGGAAACAACTTGTTGCTTCATTATTGGCTAGATTGAAGTTGGAAGCAACTTGTAGCTTCATTCCAGACTCGTTTGAAGTTGAAAACAACTTGTAGCTTCATTTTCGGTTGTTTAAAATTAGAACCAACTTGTAGTTTCATTCTTGACTCGTTTGAGGCGGAAACAACTTGTTGCTTTATTATTGGCTAGATTGAATTTGGAAACAACTTGTAGCTTCATTTTCGGTTGTTTAAAATTAGAAGCAACTTGTAGTCGTTTGAGCCCGGAAACAACTTGTTGTAGCTTCATTCCAGACTCGTTTGAAGTTAAAAACAACTTGTAGCTTCATTTTCGGTTGTTTAAAATTAGAACCAACTTGTAGTTTTATTCTTGACTCGTTTGAGCCGGAAACAACTTGTTGCTTTATTATTGGCTAGATTGAATTTGGAAACAACTTGTAGCTTGATTTTCGGTTGTTTAAAATTAGAATGAACTTGTAGTTTCATTCATGACTCGTTTGAGCCCGGAAACAACTTGTTGCTTCATTATTGGCTAGATTGAAGTTGGAAGCAACTTGTAGCTTCATTCCAGACTCGTTTGAAGTTGAAAACAACTTGTAGCTTCATTTTCGGTTGTTTAAAATTAGAACCAACTTGTAGTTTCATTCTTGACTCGTTTGAGCCGGAAACAACTTGTTGCTTTATTATTGGCTAGATTGAATTTGGAAACAACTTGTAGCTTCATTTTCGGTTGTTTAAAATTAGAATCAACTTGTAGTTTCATTCTTGACTCGTTTGAGCCCGGAAACAACTTGTTGCTTCATTATTGGCTAGATTGAAGTTGGAAGTAACTTGTAGCTTCATTCAAGACTCGTTTGAAGTTGGAAACAACTTGTAGCTTCATTTTCGGTTGTTTAAAATTAGAACCAACTTGTAGTTTCATTCTTGACTCGTTTGAGCCGGAAACAACTTGTTGCTTTATTATTGGCTAGATTGAGTTTGGAAACAACTTGTAGCTTTATTTTCGGTTGTTTAAAATTAGAATCAACTTGTAGTTTCATTCTTGACTCATTTGAGCCCGGAAACAACTTGTTGCTTCATTATTGGCTAGATTGAAGTTGGAAGCAACTTGTAGCTTCATTCCAGACTCGTTTGAAGTTGAAAACAACTTGTAGCTTCATTTTCGGTTGTTTAATATTAGAACCAACTTGTAGTTTCATTCTTGACTCGTTTGAGCCGGAAACAACTTGTTGCTTTATTATTGGCTAGATTGAATTTGGAAACAACTTGTAGCTTCATTTTCAGTTGTTTAAAATTAGAATCAACTTGTAGTTTCTTTCTTGACTCGTTTGAGCCCGGAAACAACTTGTTGCTTCATTATTGGCTAGATTGAAGTTGGAAGCAACTTGTATCTTCATTGCAGACTCGTTTGAAGTTGAAAACAACTTGTAGCTTTATTTTCGGTTGTTTAAAATTAGAACCAACTTGTAGTTTCATTCTTGATTCGTTTGAGCCGGAAACAACTTGTTGCTTTATTATTGGCTAGATTGAATTTGGAAACAACTTGTAGCTTCATTTTCGGTTGTTTAAAATTAGAAGCAACTTGTAGTCGTTTGAGCCCGGAAACAACTTGTTGTAGCTTCATTCCAGACTCGTTTGAAGTTGAAAACAACTTGTTGCTTCATTTTCGGTTGTTTAAAATTAGAACCAACTTGTAGTTTCATTCTTGACTCGTTTGAGCCGGAAACAACTTGTTGCTTTATTATTGGCTAGATTGAATTTGAAAACAACTTGTAGCTTCATTTTCGGTTGTTTAAAATTAGAAGCAACTTGTAGTCGTTTGAGCCCGGAAACAACTTGTTGTAGCTTCATTCCAGACTCGTTTGAAGTTGAAAACAACTTGTAGCTTCATTTTCGGTTGTTTAAAATTAGAACCAACTTGTAGTTTCATTCTTGACTCGTTTGAGCCGGAAACAACTTGTTGCTTTATTATTGGCTAGATTGAATTTGGAAACAACTTGTAGCTTTATTTTCGGTTGTTTAAAATTAGAATCAACTTGTAGTTTCATTCTTGACTCATTTGAGCCCGGAAACAACACTACAAGAAAACTGTCGCATATAATCTCGTCGCTGGCATGCACTCTAGCGACAACCTTCAGCGACCGACTCTTTAGCGACAGCTTTTGGCGACCGAAGTTGTCGCTAGTCTGAGTCAGCACAGGACTGCCGAATACCACGTGTCAGCGACCATTTTTGCGACCGATGGTCGCTACTGTTTGCGACCGACAGTAGCTACCGATCGCCGTTGCTGTCTGTTGCGACGGATTCGCTACAGAATTTTGTAGCTAAAGTTAGCGACCGATTGGCTACGGATTTCCGTAGCAAATATAGCTACAGGTATTTGCGACCGCTGTGCGTCGCTAAGTTTGAAAGCTTTTGCTACCAGCATTGGCTACTGCTTGCGGTAGCTAAAGCCAATTTTTTTTTAAATTTTTTTTTATTTTTTTTGCAGATTTACATAATTTCAGTTTGTACCTGCTTTTCCCACAAACAATAACAACTTTATCTCAACAATTTCACGGTGAATAACCCAACAATAGAAGAAATCCTAATTAACCTCAAAGTTTACATCAATATCCTTAAAATTTCAGCAACACAACCATATGTTCCAAATATCATCCAAGCAGTACAATACTAACACCTAAATGCTCGAAGATCCTCCAACATCAGCATCCTAATCGGCATGATCACCCTGTCAATGTCATTTGAAGAAGTGAATCTACATGGCATATAAACAATTGAATATGAAAACAGACTTCAGCAGTTAATAACACAATTGAAGTTAACTATTAAATAGATTAATACCTTACGACCATCACTTTGTTGATACACTAAGATCCTCCAATATCAGCATCATGATCATAATCATCAGCATCCTGGTCATCACGATCACCCTGTCATCATCAAATCAATTAAAGAAGTGAAATCTCAGTTGTATATGAACTGTAAACATGAAAAACAAACTTCAAAAATTAATAACAAAATTGCAGTTAACAATTATATACCTGCCTACCATCACTTTGCTGCGATGCTGCTGCCTCAGCCACAGCACGAGCTAACTCATCAGGATCCATAAGCCCAAGATGTCCTCCTAATACACGAAGAAGCGCTCGATCCTGACATATAGCTCGAACACAGTCAGCAGGAGTATGAACAGGTGGATGACTCGGTGACTGTGAAGACTGTGTGCTACAGGTTGAGCCAAAGATAGATGGGCGTCTTCGTTGTCCCTGACCCTTGACATAGTTCTTCTTCACAATAGAGGCCCTCTCCCAAAGCTCCTGATCAATATTCGGGGGCTGAGTGCCCTCAGGATAGCGCTCAGCAACTAAAGTGCGATAATTTTTCTGTCATCATATTTATGATTAGTTAGTTAAAACTCAATTTTGTAAACTCTAGAGATTTATGCCAATATTATATGCTTAATTATATATTATACCTTTATACTAATAACAACCATAAATCTAATTTCCTTATATTCTATTCTTTAGTAGAACCACAACTAACTTGGACATAATAAATGTATAAAAGTTTAGTTTTATTACCGCTACTTCCTGAGCAGCAGGTATGCCTTCACGAGTAGCCACGTACACATCCAACCAGTTGATAGTACCCTGAGATTGAGACTCCTGTACAAAACATATTTCCAATAATTGAGAAGTAAACATGTGATGGTGGTGACACACATCGAAGCTATGCATACATACCTTGTTAGCCATATGCTGCCCCTGGGATATACTACCTCCCTTGTATGTACCTTTTGCCTTCTCAGCACCTCCACATCTATTTCCCGAGGCAGTATTACTTTTGTGCACAAACTCAGGCTCTGTCCACTGAGCACACATCTGAGCCCAAATATCAGCGCTACACCACCATGGGTTAAACTTATGCATATGCAAATCCCCTTGACCTGGAAATGCATTGCTAGCATTCTGCAGGGCTTTTGTGCGCTCTTTTGACAAATTGTCTTTGGTTCGATCTGCACATTTTCTCCAAAACAGATCAGAAATAGTAGGACCGTCTTCATCCGCCCACCTGTATCGTTTCTGCATAAAGAGTTCAATAGGAAAAAATACATTAATGTAGCAATTTGTTAATAGTACACAATTAGAAATATACATTAATTTTGTTGTTAATGAAACAAGCTAAATAAACTAATGGTGCACACAAAAATCTTTTTTGTCTATGTATGTTCACTTTTTTGGTCGAATTATAAAATATTATAGCCTAAAAATATAGTACCCGATATAGTTTAGTGTTCAAAAGCACGACAAGATAACAATAAAGTATATTATTTTTCCAAGCTAATGTTAAAGGACTTTTCTATTTCCAAACACATAAAGTAGTCATTAGCAGGCTAGAATGACATGACATGATCATTAATAAATTGACGAACAAGAGAAGAACCATATAGCTAGCACTATGAGTAATAATTTTCATGTTTTAAGTGTTATGACTTTACAAATCAATAATTAAATTTCATCATTGTAGTACCTGAAATTCAGCCCATACTGCATCCTTATGTGCTGTAGGTGTGCTAACCCACCTAATGGCAGGGGTAGGCCAATTCTGAAGGCACAGCTGAGAGATGCACTTCACAATTCTATGATCTGCAAAATCACTACAATAAACAACAAAGTCATTAATCACTAAGTATTATGCCAATGAGGATGATATAAGTTCTTAAAGGTGGGTATGAGTAGATATGTACACGTTATATGGGGTTTGACGAAGTTGAATAAGTTCCCGGTCGTCTGGGTTAGTAGGTGCCCTGGGGATTTGAGTGGGCCCCCTACCCAAGCCACGCTTTTTAGGAGCTGTGGAATCCATCTGTATACATGTAACAAAGATGGGGAAATAAGCAGGGGCAAACATATAGATATATAGTCAATGCATATTATTAGACCCGTGGATTATATAATGTTTTACAAGTATATATCTAACAAGTCGTGAGGCAACTAGCAGAAGCAAGAATCATGGACTATATATATATATATATATATATATATATATATATATATATATATCCAACCATCATTAAAATATCAAAAGAATCAATTACTATTTAGGCATGATTCCTTACCCTAACCACAGATATACAATTGGAACAATATAAAAACAAATAACAGGCTAAAAACAATGTCAACATGTAAGTTGTATTATTGCAAATATTTAAATACTAAATAATGAATTTTCTTAATGTTTTTATATGAACCAGAAATGTAGCGATAATATCGCAATATACTTATGGTTTTAGTAATTTACATAAACACTAAAGATGTAATAAAAACTTTTTAACCAATGGTGTTGAACATCATCCATGATATAATGAAAGTTTTGAATGTATCAATAAATAAAAATCTCAACAAGAACTAATATTTATGTTACTAAGTATCCAGATCATGTTTAGGTGCCATTGTCCGAGCTATCGGAGTCAGAATCATCTTCTTTTGCAGATTCATAACCATCATCTTCATCGGTGTCTATTTCAGTGTCTGTGTCTGTCAATAACTCTTCGTTGTCTGTATCAATGTCATCCTCTACAAGTAATAACTCAGGATCTATTTCATGTGCTTCATTTTCATCATCTAATTGGATTACTTCATCATCTTCCACATTAATCACATTTGGTTTATGAAGCGTCTGCTCTTGATAAACATCCCCAGCAATTACTTCTTCACGTCTACGTGCGGGGGTATGTATTACAACTTGCCAGTTTGCAGGTGGCCTATCCCTTTTTCTACCAGGAGTAGGAGTGTAGTACACTTGTGTAGTTTGAGTTGGTAAAACGAACGGTTCATTAGAGTATGCAGACTTATGGAGGTCGATGTCAACAATTCCATGTCTATCAACACGTCTCCCTTTTTCTAAGTCGAACCAACGACACTTGAACAAGTTAATATGACCCCCATATGTACCCTTGTAAGATAACTCTATGATTTCTTCCAACTCCCCATAAAATACTTGATTAAGTTCATTGCAACTATCCCCTTGGACACACACTCCTGAGTTTGTTGTTCTTTTACCGAACCCATATGCCTTGGTATGAAATTCATAACCATTTACCTTGTAACCATTACAACTGACTTGATCCTTGTCTGGTCCCATAGCTAGAGGTAGTACATTCGCTGGCAACACTGATCCAGCAGTCAAAGCCTACAAATATTCCATCTCATTAAATAGGTACTATAAAGCGTGTATAAGAATATCATGTTATAGAATTTGAACTTACTTTTTCCTTTATCCAAAGTGCAAATTCTTTATAACGATTGGTTTGGATGTCTTTATCTGTTATGCCGAGATGCTTCACTTTTAATTCATCATCATACAATCTGTATAACATATAGACAAATTATACACACACACATATGTATATGTATATGTATATGTATATGTATATGTATATGTATATGTATATGTATATGTATATGTATATGTATATGTATATGTATATGTATATGTATATGTATATGTATATGTATATATATTATACTATATAGTTAATTGATATTGGAATGAGTTACCCTTGTACCTCACGTACTCATCAATCTCATCACAATTGAGAAGTATATAGGTATGCGCAGCATGTAAATCTTTCTCAGAGAGGAATATGCGTTTCTGTTTTCCATATGCACGGCCAGATAGACCAAATACAGCAAGACGGCCATTTAATTCCACATTTCCCCCATCATCATGTCTAGACACTCGATTGGCCTTTGTTAAGACTTCATCCGGAAAGTAGTCTGAGACAAAGGTAGATATCTCATTGAAACTGTAGGCTTCACATATGGACCCCTCAACACAAGCTCTATTTTTCACTGCCCTCTTAAGCATTCCCATCAGCCTCTCGAAAGGGTACATCCATCTATATTGAACTGGACCCCCAACACGAGCTTCATAAGGAAGATGTATAGTCAAATGCTCCATAGAGTCAAAAAAACCAGGGGGAAATATTTTTTCCAGTTTACACGTGATCTCTATAATGTTCTTCTCAAGTACAGACATGTCCTTTTCATTTATTGTTTTTGAACATAAGTCATTAAAGAAACAACTGAGCTCTGTAACAGCATCCCATATTGGTTTATAAAGCAAATCCCGAAATGCAATTGGGAGGAGTCTTTCCAAGAATACATGACAATCGTGACTCTTCATCCCTTTCAATTTCTCATGCGGTTTCTTATCTGAAACACACCTTGCAATGTTTGATGCATATCCATCAGGTAGTTTTAGGGACCTAATCCATGTGCATACATCTTCAATTTGTTTTTTGGACAATGTGTACCTTGCTTGGGGTTTGACACTCTTACCATTAGAAGATTCATGAATTTCTAATGCAGGACGCTTACAAATATCTTTCATGTCCAAACGCGCCTTATCATTATCTTTTGTCTTCCCTGGAACATTCATCACGGTGCTAAAAACATTGTCAAACACATTCTTTTCAACATGCATCACATCCAAATTATGACGAATCAAATTTGTAGACCAATAAGGCAATTCCCAAAAGATACTTGTCCGAACCCAATTATGAGATTCACCAAACCCATTGATTTTCTTATCATTCTTACCAAACGGAACATGTGGCAATCTCATCACACGGGTTCGCATCTCCGCACCTGACAATCGTGGTACAGGCATATCAGTTTCAATTTTCCCTTTCCTGAAGTTCTCCCTATTTCTTCGAAACGGGTGATCATTTGGCAGAAAACGGCGATGACAGTCAAACCAACAAGGCTTCCGACCTTTTTGCAGAGTGAAAGATTTTGTATGCTCCATACAATATGGACAAGCCAACTTCCCATGTGTGCTCCACCCTGATAACATACCATATGCTGGGAAGTCGCTTATGGTCCACATAAGCGATGCCCTGAGGTTGAAATTAGTTTGTGTAGAAACATCCCAAGTTTGCACTCCATCCTTCCACAATATCTTCAATTCGTCTATAAGAGGCCTCAAGTAAACATCTAAGTTCTTTCCAGGACTCTTGGGACCAGGAATCATGAGAGAAAGGAATAAATAAGGTTGTTTCATACACATCCAAGGAGGCAGGTTGTACGGAGTAACAATCACGGGCCAACAAGAGTACGGAACAGCTGAGTGGCCAAACGGGTTGAAACCGTCGGTAGATAATCCAAGCCTGACATTTCTAGGTTCGGATGCGAATTGTGGATGTTTTTTGTTGAATTCTTTCCAAGCCTCCCCATCTGCGGGATGATTTAATTCTCCATCTTTGGACGGAGATTTTGCATGCCAACGCATGTGTTCAGCTGTTCTTGAAGACATGAACAATCTTTTTAGCCGATCTGTTATAGGAAAATACCTTAGAATCTTGAACGGTATAGTTGATTTTTTTGTAGACACCCCCCCTTTATTAGGTTTGAATCGATCATGACCACAAATTGTACATTGTGTCATCTTTTCGTTTTCCTTATAATATAACATGCAGTCGTTGGGACACGCATCGATCTTCTGGTATCCAAGACCCAACTTCTTCACCATTTTCTTACAATAATAATAGTTATTAGGCAATGACTCATTCTCAGGTAACATACTCTTGATCGCCTTCAAGAGCGCCTCAAAACACTCATGGCTTATATTGTGATCAGCCTTGATGTTGAGTAATGTTGCCACCGCAGACAATTTAGTATGTTCTGTACAACCCTGCCATAATGGTTCGCTACCTTCTTTTAACAACTTAAAAAAGTCTTTGGCATCAGAATTCATAGGTTGTTCACCTGTTTGTTCCCAATCAAAATCTGGCCCTGCAAGATCATGGGCCATGTCGTTCATACGATTAGTAGCACTATTGACCGAATTGTTTGTAGTGAGCCCACCATCTCTTTTCTGCCCATGTGCCCACCAGCATTCTTCATAATTTCTCATGAACCCAGAGACAAGCAAATGGTAGTTCACCGTGTCTCTGTCCAGATAATTAACATTCTTGCATTTCAAACATGGACATCGTATTTGCTTCCTTTCATTCAAACATTCCGGGTGACTATATGCGTAATCCAAAAACACTTGGCAACCAGCTTTAAATTCAGTTGTAGCACCTATTTGAGTACTTGACTTTCGTCGTGCCATCCAACTACGATCTAAAAAGAGGTTCATGATACGCCAAATTACCTGAAGTGTAATTCTGAATTCACTATAAAAATGACACATTATTAACCAGCAAAGTCGTAAAACTTAGTAATAGTACATAATTGTGCTAGATATCAAGCTCAATAGGTGTATATATATAGTAACATGAATCTATCACTACACAGCCATACATGCAAGGCAAATCCGTGAGACTTAATTTGCACTGCTTAAAAGTTGCATAATATTTTTGGGACTTAACATGTAAGTTGTATACAATTGAATGGGACAGAGGGAGTACTAACTAATAGTTTTAATCTTACAAGGACAATACAACCCCTTTAGTTACAGAATAAAGGAAACAAAGATCTAGACAAAATATAATGGTTACGGGCGTATAGTTGTTTTTAACAGACAAAGATCTGACTCTCTGCAAACTAGAAAATAATGGTTTCGGGCTTGTAACATTATTTAGGCTGCTTGATATTACAGGGGTTTATATGATTTACACATTATCAATATGATATTTATTATTGACGCAAGTAAGCAAAAAGTATCATATATTGAAAGATGCAAACTATCATATTGATATCTATCAATTATTTATATTATATACTACAACAGAGTGTTCTGGATAAACCATTTTTTCCCTGTGATATGGTAATTATAATTTGAGATGTATCAAATTTATATTATTAACAAATATATCAAATAACTTCATAATTTATGTGTTCATGTATATAACTATATATCCACACATATGTATGTGCATATAATATGCATAAACATTGACTTCTTTTTAAGTCCAGGGGGAATAAGA
This sequence comes from Daucus carota subsp. sativus, assembly GCF_001625215.2. Lineage (NCBI taxonomy): Eukaryota > Viridiplantae > Streptophyta > Magnoliopsida > Apiales > Apiaceae > Daucus > Daucus carota. The sequence continues at coordinate 18,533,394 of NC_030383.2, read as the reverse complement.
AAAAAATTGTGAAATTGGGTTCCTTCAATAAGACTTGAATTTTGCATGAAAATTTATAGGAAAATGCTTGGTGCACATAATTGTGTACAAAAACATGTACATAATGACATGAGGCGGATTTTAATTGGATGACCCTCCTGCATTTACACCAACCACTCCAATTAAAACCCACCACATCACTTGCCACATCATTATGTACAAATTTTCTGTACACAATTATGTGCACCTAGCACTACTCAAATTTATATCACTGACCACATGAATGATGAGGGAAGCCACATATAATCTGTGGCAAGCTAAGTGTCAGACCAGATGCACAACTATTAGCTGGACTTAAAATTTGGTATAACACGCAAGCTTAAAGCCTTAAACTTGAATATACTTTTTTTGTTGTGCCATGGTTTTCTTGTATTTGATACCATAGAGAAATTTATATATTAGGAATTCTGTCAATAGTACGCAGCCTATTCTCTGTACAATGTTCTATGGCAAATTAACTAAAGTACAAGGATTTTTATATAGGAAATCTTGCCAAAAACTTTCCTGAATAGAAAGAGACTAAAATTTAATATGCTGATATTACTAAATTTAATAAGTTTGGCATAATATTGCTGCCTCGGTTCAAAATTTACTTTTTAGGAATGGGTATATACAGGGGTGGACAGACCGAGTTATTAAAAGGAAACAGAGGACCACAGTAAGTAATGACATAAGCAGACTCCAATATTAGAATATTTTGGACAAACATCATTGGCATCTTATTCTTTTGCATAATTTAAGCCCACCTCTCTCTCTTTCTCTATCAAATTTTAAGTAGCAGCAGAGAGAATCAGAAGTGTAATGAATCAAACATTACTAGTAGTCATTAGTCTGATCAGATTTGAGTTCCCGACTCTCATCAGTCCCTTGCTAGCTTTAGCCTAGCTTCTCTTCTTACATTCTAAAAAAAAAGTTTGCTAATTCTGAGAACTTAAACACTGATTTCAAATTGTATAAAATTATGTCAAACTTTAACTAATATGACTTAAATCTTAAGCCTGTTTTTAACCAGTACAAAACCCCTTATGTCACCACATTGTAATACAACAAGAAATCAAGAATGTTCCCTCATCCTCAAATTTTATCTACTACTCAAAATTACCTTGATATATAATGGACCAGAATTGCTATAGCAGTAAGCCAACAAAACACGGAGCAACTACAGAAATCAAGGTAGCATATACGGTAAATATAATATGTGATCACAAAAACAGAAACTCGACCAAACATGCAGGAACTAAATAAAAATACCATACAGGCAGGTCAAAATACCTAAAATATGTGTAAACACATTCAACTCTCCACACCTTTCAACCTCATATAGATAATCACAAACAACACTCGATAATTAAAGTGTAATACAGAACCCATTCTGTCACCACACTGATATAGCAACAAGAAATCAACAGCACCACAAGATATCAACAGCATCACAAGAATTAGAACATAATTTCACAAACCCACAAACAATCACACAGTCGGCACTAAAATGTAGACGATGCACATACAATCGCACACAGTAGTTACTAGTAAATGCAGATGATTAACTCACAATCGATATTCATAATATACAGTAGTAGTTGTAGATAGGCATACCTGTAACTGTACTGGTGGTTGAAACACGATCGCTGAAACCCTCGTACTCTCCCTCCCCCGCTGCTTACCTCCGCACTTGCTTCAAGTGCTTTACCCTTTTACAGTTTTGTATTACTGTATGATAAAAATAAAATTATATATTTGGTAGAAATTAATAATATAGTTATATATTTTATGAAAATAACGAGGATTTTATACCAAATCAATTCTTTATATAAATATATTTTATTTATATGATAAAAATTATTATGTTAAAAAGATTTGATTCATTTAATATAAAATAATACAATTACAAATAATTTTTAAAATTGTACCAATATTTAAAAAATATAAATTACTCAATAATATATTTATAATAGAATAGAGTATTAAATAAGAATTAAAAAAAATTGTCTTGTATGTAAATTTGAAGACTACATGAAATTATTTTATTTAATCAGATACACTTAATTTAAAGGTAGAAAATTTTAAAAATATCTAAAATCAATCATCAATATACCTATATAAAGGGAAAGCCGGAGACATTTAGGTGACGTGGAGAGATAGCTCCATTCTATTTTTTCAATTTTTCGGAATTTTTGAAATATAACTTTCAGTATTGGAATAAATTACTTTCTAAATATTATCTTTTCCGTTTTCAAACTTATTGAAAAGAAAAATCACCAAAATTACCTTTTTTTGGTATTGGAAGAAAGTGTTTCAAAACTAACTTTTCCGGTTTCAAAATTGTTGGAAGGTAGTTTCAATAATTTTATAAATTCTATTTTCTAAATTTTCTAAAATTTTTGAAATATATTCAAAATTATTAGGAGAAAAAATTTTCTATTATTAATTTTTGATCACAATCGATTTTGAAGTTTTTAAGATTCAATCACTATCTGACATAGCTTGATCTCCGTGAGAAAAAATGGGGCACATGCTTAATTATACTTTTAGAAAGATATAAATACATATATTTGTTAAAAAGTATATTTTAATAAAATTAACGAAAAAAATTATAACATTTTTACAAAACCTAGTATACTATATAAAAGTGTAAAATGAAAATAATATAACTTCTATAGGGAGCAAAAACTCATATGCGGGAGAAATATTTAGATTAAAAAATATATTTATTAGAAATATCCAGTTTATGATAAAATTAATTCTAAATAATATACATAATTAATTTTAAATTTAAAACTTGCTGATTCAAAAATTCATTAAATAATAATATCAAATATAATTAATATTCTTTTATCAATTTAAAGAATTCAATTAAGAAATAAATAATAAAAAACTTTGTATTTAAGGAAATAAAAAATTACATCCGCTACCAACATTAGCGACCGACTGCCGTAGCTAATTGATGATGTGGAACTTTCCGCTACGGCATTCGGTCGCTAATAGTCCTGGTCGCAGATGTGGGATGTCACAATTATTTTTGGAGGGAATGTATACAGCGACGACTTTTAGCAACCACCAGCGGTCGCTGATAATATGATGACGTGGCACCTTTAGCGACCGCTCGCGGTCGCTACCATAATTTAGTCGCTAAAATTTTTCGCGCAAATTTCCCCGCCAATTTTTTAGGACGAAATTTTTTTTGGAGCCGAAATAGCAACTGGAATCGGTCGCTAATGAAGTATTAGCGACTAAGGAATTCGCCGTCGCGGAAGGCGGTCGCTATTGATTAGTATTAGCGACTGAATTGCGGTCGCTGATAAATTTGGTCGCTGATAGCTATTTTTCTTGTAGTGCAACTTGTTGCTTCATTATTGGCTAGATTGAAGTTGGAAGCAACTTGTAGCTTCATTCCAGACTCGTTTGAAGTTGAAAACAACTTGTAGCTTCATTTTCGGTTGTTTAAAATTAGAACCAACTTGTAGTTTCATTCTTGACTCGTTTGAGCCGGAAACAACTTGTTGCTTTATTATTGGCTAGATTGAATTTGGAAACAACTTGTAGCTTCATTTTCGGTTGTTTAAAATTAGAAGCAACTTGTAGTCGTTTGAGCCCGGAAACAACTTGTTGTAGCTTCATTCCAGACTCGTTTGAAGTTAAAAACAACTTGTAGCTTCATTTTCGGTTGTTTAAAATTAGAACCAACTTGTAGTTTCATTCTTGACTCGTTTGAGCCGGAAACAACTTGTTGCTTTATTATTGGCTAGATTGAATTTGGAAACAACTTGTAGCTTGATTTTCGGTTGTTTAAAATTAGAATGAACTTGTAGTTTCATTCATGACTCGTTTGAGCCCGGAAACAACTTGTTCCTTCATTATTGGCTAGATTGAAGTTGGAAGCAACTTGTAGCTTCATTCCAGACTCGTTTGAAGTTGAAAACAACTTGTAGCTTCATTTTCGGTTGTTTAAAATTAGAACCAACTTGTAGTTTCATTCTTGACTCGTTTGAGCCGGAAACAACTTGTTGCTTTATTATTGGCTAGATTGAATTTGGAAACAACTTGTAGCTTGATTTTCAGTTGTTTAAAATTGGAATCAAGTTGTAGTTTCTTTCTTGACTCGTTTGAGCCCGGAAACAACTTGTTGCTTCATTATTGGCTAGATTGAAGTTGGAAGTAACTTGTAGCTTCATTCAAGACTCGTTTGAAGTTGGAAACAACTTGTAGCTTCATTTTCGGTTGTTTAAAATTAGAACCAACTTGTAGTTTCATTCTTGACTCGTTTGAGCCGGAAACAACTTGTTGCTTTATTATTGGCTAGATTGAGTTTGGAAACAACTTGTAGCTTTATTTTCGGTTGTTTAAAATTAGAATCAACTTGTAGTTTCATTCTTGACTCATTTGAGCCCGGAAACAACTTGTTGCTTCATTATTGGCTAGATTGAAGTTGGAAGCAACTTGTAACTTCATTCCAGACTCGTTTGAAGTTGAAAACAACTTGTAGCTTCATTTTCGGTTGTTTAATATTAGAACCAACTTGTAGTTTCATTCTTGACTCGTTTGAGCCGGAAACAACTTGTTGCTTTATTATTGGCTAGATTGAATTTGGAAACAACTTGTAGCTTCATTTTCAGTTGTTTAAAATTAGAATCAACTTGTAGTTTCTTTCTTGACTCGTTTGAGCCCGGAAACAACTTGTTGCTTCATTATTGGCTAGATTGAAGTTGGAAGCAACTTGTATCTTCATTGCAGACTCGTTTGAAGTTGAAAACAACTTGTAGCTTTATTTTCGGTTGTTTAAAATTAGAACCAACTTGTAGTTTCATTCTTGATTCGTTTGAGCCGGAAACAACTTGTTGCTTTATTATTGGCTAGATTGAATTTGGAAACAACTTGTAGCTTCATTTTCGGTTGTTTAAAATTAGAAGCAACTTGTAGTCGTTTGAGCCCGGAAACAACTTGTTGTAGCTTCATTCCAGACTCGTTTGAAGTTGAAAACAACTTGTTGCTTCATTTTCGGTTGTTTAAAATTAGAACCAACTTGTAGTTTCATTCTTGACTCGTTTGAGCCGGAAACAACTTGTTGCTTTATTATTGGCTAGATTGAATTTGAAAACAACTTGTAGCTTCATTTTCGGTTGTTTAAAATTAGAAGCAACTTGTAGTCGTTTGAGCCCGGAAACAACTTGTTGTAGCTTCATTCCAGACTCGTTTGAAGTTGAAAACAACTTGTAGCTTCATTTTCGGTTGTTTAAAATTAGAACCAACTTGTAGTTTCATTCTTGACTCGTTTGAGCCGGAAACAACTTGTTGCTTTATTATTGGCTAGATTGAATTTGGAAACAACTTGTAGCTTTATTTTCGGTTGTTTAAAATTAGAATCAACTTGTAGTTTCATTCTTGACTCATTTGAGCCCGGAAACAACTTGTTGCTTCATTATTGGCTAGATTGAAGTTGGAAGCAACTTGTAGCTTCATTCCAGACTCGTTTGAAGTTGAAAACAACTTGTAGCTTCATTTTCGGTTGTTTAAAATTAGAACCAACTTGTAGTTTCATTCTTGACTCGTTTGAGCCGGAAACAACTTGTTGCTTTATTATTGGCTAGATTGAATTTGGAAACAACTTGTAGCTTCATTTTCGGTTGTTTAAAATTAGAAGCAACTTGTAGTCGTTTGAGCCCGGAAACAACTTGTTGTAGCTTCATTCCAGACTCGTTTGAAGTTAAAAACAACTTGTAGCTTCATTTTCGGTTGTTTAAAATTAGAACCAACTTGTAGTTTCATTCTTGACTCGTTTGAGCCGGAAACAACTTGTTGCTTTATTATTGGCTAGATTGAATTTGGAAACAACTTGTAGCTTGATTTTCGGTTGTTTAAAAATAGAATGAACTTGTAGTTTCATTCATGACTCGTTTGAGCCCGGAAACAACTTGTTGCTTCATTATTGGCAAGATTGAAGTTGGAAGCAACTTGTAGCTTCATTCCAGACTCGTTTGAAGTTGAAAACAACTTGTAGCTTCATTTTCGGTTGTTTAAAATTAGAACCAACTCGTAGTTTCATTCTTGACTCGTTTGAGCCGGAAACAACTTGTTGCTTTATTATTGGCTAGATTGAATTTGGAAACAACTTGTAGCTTCATTTTCGGTTGTTTAAAATTTGAATCAACTTGTAGTTTCATTCTTGACTCGTTTGAGCCCGGAAACAACTTGTTGCTTCATTATTGGCTAGATTGAAGTTGGAAGTAACTTGTAGCTTCATTCAAGACTCGTTTGAAGTTGGAAACAACTTGTAGCTTCATTTTCGGTTGTTTAAAATTAGAACCAACTTGTAGTTTCATTCTTGACTCGTTTGAGCCGGAAACAACTTGTTGCTTTATTATTGGCTAGATTGAGTTTGGAAACAACTTGTAGCTTTATTTTCGGTTGTTTAAAATTAGAATCAACTTGTAGTTTCATTCTTGACTCATTTGAGCCCGGAAACAACTTGTTGCTTCATTATTGGCTAGATTGAAGTTGGAAGCAACTTGTAGCTTCATTCCAGACTCGTTTGAAGTTGAAAACAACTTGTAGCTTCATTTTCGGTTGTTTAAAATTAGAACCAACTTGTAGTTTCATTCTTGACTCGTTTGAGCCGGAAACAACTTGTTGCTTTATTATTGGCTAGATTGAATTTGGAAACAAATTGTAGCTTCATTTTCAGTTGTTTAAAATTAGAATCAACTTGTAGTTTCTTTCTTGACTCGTTTGAGCCCGGAAACAACTTGTTGCTTCATTATTGGCTAGATTGAAGTTGGAAGCAACTTGTATCTTCATTGCAGACTCGTTTGAAGTTGAAAACAACTTGTAGCTTTATTTTCGGTTGTTTAAAATTAGAACCAACTTGTAGTTTCATTCTTGAGTCGTTTGAGCCGGAAACAACTTGTTGCTTTATTATTGGCTAGATTGAATTTGGAAACAACTTGTAGCTTCATTTTCGGTTGTTTAAAATTAGAAGCAACTTGTAGTCGTTTGAGCCCGGAAACAACTTGTTGTAGCTTCATTCCAGACTCGTTTGAAGTTGAAAACAACTAGTAGCTTCATTTTCGATTGTTTAAAATTAGAACCAACTTGTAGTTTCATTCTTGACTCGTTTGAGCCGGAAACAACTTGTTGCTTTATTATTGGCTAGATTGAATTTGGAAACAACTTGTAGCTCGATTTTCGGTTGTTTAAAATTAGAATGAACTTGTAGTTTCATTCATGACTCGTTTGAGCCCGGAAACAACTTGTTGCTTCATTATTGGCTAGATTGAAGTTGGAAGTAACTTGTAGCTTCATTCAAGACTCGTTTGAAGTTGGAAACAACTTGTAGCTTCATTTTCGGTTGTTTAAAATTAGAACCAACTTGTAGTTTCATTCTTGACTCGTTTGAGCCGGAAACAACTTGTTGCTTTATTATTGGCTAGATTGAATTTGGAAACAACTTGTAGCTTCATTTTCGGTTGTTTAAAATTTGAATCAACTTGTAGTTTCATTCTTGACTCGTTTGAGCCCGGAAACAACTTGTTGCTTCATTATTGGCTAGATTGAAGTTGGAAGTAACTTGTAGCTTCATTCAAGACTCGTTTGAAGTTGGAAACAACTTGTAGCTTCATTTTCGGTTGTTTAAAATTAGAACCAACTTGTAGTTTCATTCTTGACTCGTTTGAGCCGGAAACAACTTGTTGCTTTATTATTGGCTAGATTGAGTTTGGAAACAACTTGTAGCTTTATTTTCGGTTGTTTAAAATTAGAATCAACTTGTAGTTTCATTCTTGACTCATTTGAGCCCGGAAACAACTTGTTGCTTCATTATTGGCTAGATTGAAGTTGGAAGCAACTTGTAGCTTCATTCCGGACTCGTTTGAAGTTGAAAACAACTTGTAGCTTCATTTTCGGTTGTTTAAAATTAGAACCAACTTGTAGTTTCATTCTTGACTCGTTTGAGCCGGAAACAACTTGTTGCTTTATTATTGGCTAGATTGAATTTAGAAACAACTTGTAGCTTCATTTTCGGTTGTTTAAAATTAGAAGCAACTTGTAGTCGTTTGAGCCCGGAAACAACTTGTTGTAGCTTCATTCCAGACTCGTTTGAAGTTAAAAACAACTTGTAGCTTCATTTTCGGTTGTTTAAAATTAGAACCAACTTGTAGTTTCATTCTTGACTCGTTTGAGCCGGAAACAACTTGTTGCTTTATTATTGGCTAGATTGAATTTGGAAACAACTTGTAGCTTCATTTTCGGTTGTTTAAAATTTGAATCAACTTGTAGTTTCATTCTTGACTCGTTTGAGCCCGGAAACAACTTGTTGCTTCATTATTGGCTAGATTGAAGTTGGAAGTAACTTGTAGCTTCATTCAAGACTCGTTTGAAGTTGGAAACAACTTGTAGCTTCATTTTCGGTTGTTTAAAATTAGAACCAACTTGTAGTTTCATTCTTGACTCGTTTGAGCCGGAAACAACTTGTTGCTTTATTATTGGCTAGATTGAGTTTGGAAACAACTTGTAGCTTTATTTTCGGTTGTTTAAATTAGAATCAACTTGTAGTTTCATTCTTGACTCATTTGAGCCCGGAAACAACTTGTTGCTTCATTATTGGCTAGATTGAAGTTGGAAGCAACTTGTAGCTTCATTCCAGACTCGTTTGAAGTTGAAAACAACTTGTAGCTTCATTTTCGGTTGTTTAAAATTAGAACCAACTTGTAGTTTCATTCTTGACTCGTTTGAGCCGGAAACAACTTGTTGCTTTATTATTGGCTAGATTGAATTTGGAAACAACTTGTAGCTTCATTTTCGGTTGTTTAAAATTAGAAGCAACTTGTAGTCGTTTGAGCCCGGAAACAACTTGTTGTAGCTTCATTCCAGACTCGTTTGAAGTTAAAAACAACTTGTAGCTTCATTTTCGGTTGTTTAAAATTAGAACCAACTTGTAGTTTCATTCTTGACTCGTTTGAGCCGGAAACAACTTGTTGCTTTATTATTGGCTAGATTGAATTTGGAAACAACTTGTAGCTTGATTTTCGGTTGTTTAAAAATAGAATGAACTTGTAGTTTCATTCATGACTCGTTTGAGCCCGGAAACAACTTGTTGCTTCATTATTGGCAAGATTGAAGTTGGAAGCAACTTGTAGCTTCATTCCAGACTCGTTTGAAGTTGAAAACAACTTGTAGCTTCATTTTCGGTTGTTTAAAATTAGAACCAACTTGTAGTTTCATTCTTGACTCGTTTGAGCCGGAAACAACTTGTTGCTTTATTATTGGCTAGATTGAATTTGGAAACAACTTGTAGCTTCATTTTCGGTTGTTTAAAATTAGAAGCAACTTGTAGTCGTTTGAGCCCGGAAACAACTTGTTGTAGCTTCATTCCAGACTCGTTTGAAGTTAAAAACAACTTGTAGCTTCATTTTCGGTTGTTTAAAATTAGAACCAACTTGTAGTTTCATTCTTGACTCGTTTGAGCCGGAAACAACTTGTTGCTTTATTATTGGCTAGATTGAATTTGGAAACAACTTGTAGCTTGATTTTCGGTTGTTTAAAAATAGAATGAACTTGTAGTTTCATTCATGACTCGTTTGAGCCCGGAAACAACTTGTTGCTTCATTATTGGCAAGATTGAAGTTGGAAGCAACTTGTAGCTTCATTCCAGACTCGTTTGAAGTTGAAAACAACTTGTAGCTTCATTTTCGGTTGTTTAAAATTAGAACCAACTTGTAGTTTCATTCTTGACTCGTTTGAGCCGGAAACAACTTGTTGCTTTATTATTGGCTAGATTGAATTTTGAAACAACTTGTAGCTTCATTTTCGGTTGTTTAAAATTTGAATCAACTTGTAGTTTCATTCTTGACTCGTTTGAGCCCGGAAACAACTTGTTGCTTCATTATTGGCTAGATTGAAGTTGGAAGTAACTTGTAGCTTCATTCAAGACTCGTTTGAAGTTGGAAACAACTTGTAGCTTCATTTTCGGTTGTTTAAAATTAGAACCAACTTGTAGTTTCATTCTTGACTCGTTTGAGCCGGAAACAACTTGTTGCTTTATTATTGGCTAGATTGAGTTTGGAAACAACTTGTAGCTTTATTTTCGGTTGTTTAAAATTAGAATCAACTTGTAGTTTCATTCTTGACTCATTTGAGCCCGGAAACAACTTGTTGCTTCATTATTGGCTAGATTGAAGTTGGAAGCAACTTGTAGCTTCATTCCAGACTCGTTTGAAGTTGAAAACAACTTGTAGCTTCATTTTCGGTTGTTTAAAATTAGAACCAACTTGTAGTTTCATTCTTGACTCGTTTGAGCCGGAAACAACTTGTTGCTTTATTATTGGCTAGATTGAATTTGGAAACAAATTGTAGCTTCATTTTCAGTTGTTTAAAATTAGAATCAACTTGTAGTTTCTTTCTTGACTCGTTTGAGCCCGGAAACAACTTGTTGCTTCATTATTGGCTAGATTGAAGTTGGAAGCAACTTGTATCTTCATTGCAGACTCGTTTGAAGTTGAAAACAACTTGTAGCTTTATTTTCGGTTGTTTAAAATTAGAACCAACTTGTAGTTTCATTCTTGAGTCGTTTGAGCCGGAAACAACTTGTTGCTTTATTATTGGCTAGATTGAATTTGGAAACAACTTGTAGCTTCATTTTCGGTTGTTTAAAATTAGAAGCAACTTGTAGTCGTTTGAGCCCGGAAACAACTTGTTGTAGCTTCATTCCAGACTCGTTTGAAGTTGAAAACAACTAGTAGCTTCATTTTCGATTGTTTAAAATTAGAACCAACTTGTAGTTTCATTCTTGACTCGTTTGAGCCGGAAACAACTTGTTGCTTTATTATTGGCTAGATTGAATTTGGAAACAACTTGTAGCTCGATTTTCGGTTGTTTAAAATTAGAATGAACTTGTAGTTTCATTCATGACTCGTTTGAGCCCGGAAACAACTTGTTGCTTCATTATTGGCTAGATTGAAGTTGGAAGTAACTTGTAGCTTCATTCAAGACTCGTTTGAAGTTGGAAACAACTTGTAGCTTCATTTTCGGTTGTTTAAAATTAGAACCAACTTGTAGTTTCATTCTTGACTCGTTTGAGCCGGAAACAACTTGTTGCTTTATTATTGGCTAGATTGAATTTGGAAACAACTTGTAGCTTCATTTTCGGTTGTTTAAAATTTGAATCAACTTGTAGTTTCATTCTTGACTCGTTTGAGCCCGGAAACAACTTTTTGCTTCATTATTGGCTAGATTGAAGTTGGAAGTAACTTGTAGCTTCATTCAAGACTCGTTTGAAGTTGGAAACAACTTGTAGCTTCATTTTCGGTTGTTTAAAATTAGAACCAACTTGTAGTTTCATTCTTGACTCGTTTGAGCCGGAAACAACTTGTTGCTTTATTATTGGCTAGATTGAGTTTGGAAACAACTTGTAGCTTTATTTTCGGTTGTTTAAAATTAGAATCAACTTGTAGTTTCATTCTTGACTCATTTGAGCCCGGAAACAACTTGTTGCTTCATTATTGGCTAGATTGAAGTTGGAAGCAACTTGTAGCTTCATTCCAGACTCGTTTGAAGTTGAAAACAACTTGTAGCTTCATTTTCGGTTGTTTAAAATTAGAACCAACTTGTAGTTTCATTCTTGACTCGTTTGAGCCGGAAACAACTTGTTGCTTTATTATTGGCTAGATTGAATTTGGAAACAAATTGTAGCTTCATTTTCAGTTGTTTAAAATTAGAATCAACTTGTAGTTTCTTTCTTGACTCGTTTGAGCCCGGAAACAACTTGTTGCTTCATTATTGGCTAGATTGAAGTTGGAAGCAACTTGTATCTTCATTGCAGACTCGTTTGAAGTTGAAAACAACTTGTAGCTTTATTTTCGGTTGTTTAAAATTAGAACCAACTTGTAGTTTCATTCTTGAGTCGTTTGAGCCGGAAACAACTTGTTGCTTTATTATTGGCTAGATTGAATTTGGAAACAACTTGTAGCTTCATTTTCGGTTGTTTAAAATTAGAAGCAACTTGTAGTCGTTTGAGCCCGGAAACAACTTGTTGTAGCTTCATTCCAGACTCGTTTGAAGTTGAAAACAACTAGTAGCTTCATTTTCGATTGTTTAAAATTAGAACCAACTTGTAGTTTCATTCTTGACTCGTTTGAGCCAGAAACAACTTGTTGCTTTATTATTGGCTAGATTGAATTTGGAAACAACTTGTAGCTTTATTTTCGGTTGTTTAAAATTAGAATCAACTTGTAGTTTCATTCTTGACTCATTTGAGCCCGGAAACAACTTGTTGCTTCATTATTGGCTAGATTGAAGTTGGAAGCAACTTGTAGCTTCATTCCAGACTCGTTTGAAGTTGAAAACAACTTGTAGCTTCATTTTCGGTTGTTTAAAATTAGAACCAACTTGTAGTTTCATTCTTGACTCGTTTGAGCCGGAAACAACTTGTTGCTTTATTATTGGCTAGATTGAATTTGGAAACAACTTGTAGCTTCATTTTCGGTTGTTTAAAATTAGAATGAACTTGTAGTTTCATTCATGACTCGTTTGAGCCCGGAAACAACTTGTTGCTTCATTATTGGCTAGATTGAAGTTGGAAGCAACTTGTAGCTTCATTCCAGACTCGTTTGAAGTTGAAAACAACTTGTAGCTTCATTTTCGGTTGTTTAAAATTAGAACCAACTTGTAGTTTCATTCTTGACTCGTTTGAGCCGGAAACAACTTGTTGCTTTATTATTGGCTAGATTGAATTTGGAAACAACTTGTAGCTTCATTTTCGTTTGTTTAAAATTAGAATCAACTTGTAGTTTCATTCTTGACTCGTTTGAGCCCGGAAACAACTTGTTGCTTCATTATTGGCTAGATTGAAGTTGGAAGTAACTTGTAGCTTCATTCAAGACTCGTTTGAAGTTGGAAACAACTTGTAGCTTCATTTTCGGTTGTTTAAAATTAGAACCAACTTGTAGTTTCATTCTTGACTCGTTTGAGCCGGAAACAACTTGTTGCTTTATTATTGGCTAGATTGAATTTGGAAACAATTTGTAGCTTTATTTTCGGTTGTTTAAAATTAGAATCAACTTGTAGTTTCATTCTTGACTCATTTGAGCCCGGAAACAACTTGTTGCTTCATTATTGGCTAGATTGAAGTTGGAAGCAACTTGTAGCTTCATTCCAGACTCGTTTGAAGTTGAAAACAACTTGTAGCTTCATTTTCGGTTGTTTAAAATTAGAACCAACTTGTAGTTTCATTCTTGACTCGTTTGAGCCGGAAACAACTTGTTGCTTTATTATTGGCTAGATTGAATTTGGAAACAAATTGTAGCTTCATTTTCAGTTGTTTAAAATTAGAATCAACTTGTAGTTTCTTTCTTGACTCGTTTGAGCCCGGAAACAACTTGTTGCTTCATTATTGGCTAGATTGAAGTTGGAAGCAACTTGTATCTTCATTGCAGACTCGTTTGAAGTTGAAAACAACTTGTAGCTTTATTTTCGGTTGTTTAAAATTAGAACCAACTTGTAGTTTCATTCTTGAGTCGTTTGAGCCGGAAACAACTTGTTGCTTTATTATTGGCTAGATTGAATTTGGAAACAACTTGTAGCTTCATTTTCGGTTGTTTAAAATTAGAAGCAACTTGTAGTCGTTTGAGCCCGGAAACAACTTGTTGTAGCTTCATTCCAGACTCGTTTGAAGTTGAAAACAACTAGTAGCTTCATTTTCGATTGTTTAAAATTAGAACCAACTTGTAGTTTCATTCTTGACTCGTTGAGCCGGAAACAACTTGTTGCTTTATTATTGGCTAGATTGAATTTGGAAACAACTTGTAGCTCGATTTTCGGTTGTTTAAAATTAGAATGAACTTGTAGTTTCATTCATGACTCGTTTGAGCCCGGAAACAACTTGTTGCTTCATTATTGGCTAGATTGAAGTTGGAAGTAACTTGTAGCTTCATTCAAGACTCGTTTGAAGTTGGAAACAACTTGTAGCTTCATTTTCGGTTGTTTAAAATTAGAACCAACTTGTAGTTTCATTCTTGACTCGTTTGAGCCAGAAACAACTTGTTGCTTTATTATTGGCTAGATTGAATTTGGAAACAACTTGTAGCTTTATTTTCGGTTGTTTAAAATTAGAATCAACTTGTAGTTTCATTCTTGACTCATTTGAGCCCGGAAACAACTTGTTGCTTCATTATTGGCTAGATTGAAGTTGGAAGCAACTTGTAGCTTCATTCCAGACTCGTTTGAAGTTGAAAACAACTTGTAGCTTCATTTTCGGTTGTTTAAAATTAGAACCAACTTGTAGTTTCATTCTTGACTCGTTTGAGCCGGAAACAACTTGTTGCTTTATTATTGGCTAGATTGAATTTGGAAACAACTTGTAGCTTCATTTTCGGTTGTTTAAAATTAGAATGAACTTGTAGTTTCATTCATGACTCGTTTGAGCCCGGAAACAACTTGTTGCTTCATTATTGGCTAGATTGAAGTTGGAAGCAACTTGTAGCTTCATTCCAGACTCGTTTGAAGTTGAAAACAACTTGTAGCTTCATTTTCGGTTGTTTAAAATTAGAACCAACTTGTAGTTTCATTCTTGACTCGTTTGAGCCGGAAACAACTTGTTGCTTTATTATTGGCTAGATTGAATTTGGAAACAACTTGTAGCTTCATTTTCGGTTGTTTAAAATTAGAATCAACTTGTAGTTTCATTCTTGACTCGTTTGAGCCCGGAAACAACTTGTTGCTTCATTATTGGCTAGATTGAAGTTGGAAGTAACTTGTAGCTTCATTCAAGACTCGTTTGAAGTTGGAAACAACTTGTAGCTTCATTTTCGGTTGTTTAAAATTAGAACCAACTTGTAGTTTCATTCTTGACTCGTTTGAGCCGGAAACAACTTGTTGCTTTATTATTGGCTAGATTGAATTTGGAAACAATTTGTAGCTTTATTTTCGGTTGTTTAAAATTAGAATCAACTTGTAGTTTCATTCTTGACTCATTTGAGCCCGGAAACAACTTGTTGCTTCATTATTGGCTAGATTGAAGTTGGAAGCAACTTGTAGCTTCATTCCAGACTCGTTTGAAGTTGAAAACAACTTGTAGCTTCATTTTCGATTGTTTAAAATTAGAACCAACTTGTAGTTTCATTCTTGACTCGTTTGAGCCGGAAACAACTGTTGCTTTATTATTGGCTAGATTGAATTTGGAAACAACTTGTAGCTTGATTTTCGGTTGTTTAAATTAGAATGAACTTGTAGTTTCATTCATGACTCGTTTGAGCCCGGAAACAACTTGTGGCTTCATTATTGGCTAGATTGAAGTTGGAAGGAACTTGTAGCTTCATTCAAGACTCGTTTGAAGTTGGAAACAACTTGTAGCTTCATTTTCGGTTGTTTAAAATTAGAACCAACTTGTAGTTTCATTCTTGACTCATTTGAGCCGGAAACAACTTGTTGCTTTATTATTGGCTAGATTGAATTTGGAAACAACTTGTAGCTATATTTTCGGTTGTTTAAAATTATAATCAACTTGTAGTTTCATTCTTGACTCATTTGAGCCCGGAAACAACTTGTTGCTTCATTATTGGCTAGATTGAAGTTGGAAGCAACTTGTAGCTTCATTCCAGACTCGTTTGAAGTTGAAAACAACTTGTAGCTTCATTTTCGGTTGTTTAAAATTAGAACCAACTTGTAGTTTCATTCTTGACTCGTTTGAGCCGGAAACAACTTGTTGCTTTATTATTGGCTAGATTGAATTTGGAAACAACTTGTAGGTTGATTTTCGGTTGTTTAAAATTAGAATAACTTGTAGTTTCATTCATGACTCGTTTGAGCCCGGAAACAACTTGTTGCTTCATTATTGGCTAGATTGAAGTTGGAAGCAACTTGTAGCTTCATTCCAGACTCGTTTGAAGTTGAAAACAACTTGTAGCTTCATTTTCGGTTGTTTAAAATTAGAACCAACTTGTAGTTTCATTCTTGACTCGTTTGAGCCGGAAACAACTTGTTGCTTTATTATTGGCTAGATTGAATTTGGAAACAACTTGTAGCTTGATTTTCGGTTGTTTAAAATTAGAATGAACTTGTAGTTTCATTCATGACTCGTTTGAGCCCGGAAACAACTTGTTGCTTCATTATTGGCTAGATTGAAGTTGGAAGCAACTTGTAGCTTCATTGCAGACTCGTTTGAAGTTGAAAACAACTTGTAGCTTCATTTTTGGTTGTTTAAAATTAGAACCAACTTGTAGTTTCATTCTTGACTCGTTGAGCCGGAAACAACTTGTTGCTTTATTATTGGCTAGATTGAATTTGGAAACAACTTGTAGCTTGATTTTCGGTTGTTTAAAATTAGAATGAACTTGTAGTTTCATTCATGACTCGTTTGAGCCCGGAAACAACTTGTTGCTTCATTATTGGCTAGATTGAAGTTGGAAGCAACTTGTAGCTTCATTGCAGACTCGTTTGAAGTTGAAAACAACTTGTAGCTTCATTTTCGGTTGTTTAAAATTAGAACCAACTTGTAGTTTCATTCTTGACTCGTTTGAGCCGGAAACAACTTGTTGCTTTATTATTGGCTAGATTGAATTTGGAAACAACTTGTAGCTTCATTTTCGGTTGTTTAAAATTAGAATCAACTTGTAGTTTCATTCTTGACTCGTTTGAGCCCGGAAACAACTTGTTGCTTCATTATTGGCTAGATTGAAGTTGGAAGGAACTTGTATCTTCATTCCAGACTCGTTTGAAGTTGAAAACAACTTGTAGCTTTATTTCGGTTGTTTAAAATTAGAACCAACTTGTAGTTTCATTCTTGACTCGTTTGAGCCGGAAACAATTTGTTGCTTTATTATTGGCTAGATTGAATTTGAAAACAACTTGTAGCTTCATTTTCGGTTGTTTAAAATTAGAAGCAACTTGCAGTCGTTTGAGCCCGGAAACAACTTGTTGTAGCTTCATTCCAGACTCGTTTGAAGTTGAAAAGAACTTGTTGCTTCATTTTCGGTTGTTTAAAATTAGAACCAACTTGTAGTTTCATTCTTGACTCGTTTGAGCCGGAAAAAACTTGTTGCTTTATTATTGGCTAGATTGAATTTGAAAACAAATTGTAGCTTCATTTTCGGTTGTTTAAAATTAGAAGCAACTTGTAGTCGTTTGAGCCCGGAAACAACTTGTTGTAGCTTCATTCCAGACTCGTTTGAAGTTGAAAACAACTTGTAGCTTCATTTTCAGTTGTTTAAAATTAGAACCAACTTGTAGTTTCATTCTTGACTCGTTTGAGCCGGAAACAACTTGTTGCTTTATTATTGGCTAGATTGAATTTGGAAACAACTTGTAGCTTCATTTTCAGTTGTTTAAAATTAGAATCAACTTGTAGTTTCTTTCTTGACTCGTTTGAGCCCGGAAACAACTTGTTGCTTCATTATTGGCTAGATTGAAGTTGGAAGCAACTTGTATCTGCATTCCAGACTCGTTTGAAGTTGAAAACAACTTGTAGCTTTATTTTCGGTTGTTTAAAATTAGAACCAACTTGTAGTTTCATTCTTGACTCGTTTGAGCCGGAAACAACTTGTTGCTTTATTATTGGCTAGATTGAATTTGGAAACAACTTGTAGCTTCATTTTCAGTTGTTAAAATTAGAATCAACTTGTAGTTTCTTTCTTGACTCGTTTGAGCCCGGAAACAACTTGTTGCTTCATTATGGCTAGATTGAAGTTGGAAGCAACTTGTATCTGCATTCCAGACTCGTTTGAAGTTGAAACAACTTGTAGCTTTATTTTCGGTTGTTTAAAATTAGAACCAACTTGTAGTTTCATTCTTGACTCGTTTGAGCCGGAAACAACTGTTGCTTTATTATTGGCTAGATTGAATTTGGAAACAACTTGTAGCTTCATTTTCGGTTGTTTAAAATTAGAATCAACTTGTAGTTTCATTCTTGACTCGTTTGAGCCCGGAAACAACTTGTTGCTTCATTATTGGCTAGATTGAAGTTGGAAGGAACTTGTATCTTCATTCCAGACTCGTTTGAAGTTGAAAACAGCTTTATTTTCGGTTGTTTAAAATTAGAACCAACTTGTAGTTTCATTCTTGACTCGTTTGAGCCGGAAACAATTTGTTGCTTATTATTGGCTAGATTGAATTTGGAAACAACTTGTAGCTTCATTTTCGGTTGTTTAAAATTAGAAGCAACTTGTAGTCGTTTGAGCCCGGAAACAACTTGTTGTAGCTTCATTCCAGACTCGTTTGAAGTTGAAAACAACTTGTTGCTTCATTTTCGGTTGTTTAAAATTAGAACCAACTTGTAGTTTCATTCTTGACTCGTTTGAGCCGGAAACAACTTGTTGCTTTATTATTGGCTAGATTGAATTTGGAAACAACTTGTAGCTTCATTTTCGGTTGTTTAAAATTAGAATCAACTTGTAGTTTCATTCTTGACTCGTTTGAGCCCGGAAACAACTTGTTGCTTCATTATTGGCTAGATTGAAGTTGGAAGCAACTTGTAGCTTCATTCCAGACTCGTTTGAAGTTGAAAACAACTTGTAGCTTCATTTTCGGTTGTTTAAAATTAGAACCAACTTGTAGTTTCATTCTTGACTCGTTTGAGCCGGAAACAACTTGTTGCTTTATTATTGGCTAGATTGAATTTGGAAACAACTTGTAGCTTCATTTTCGGTTGTTTAAAATTAGAATGAACTTGTAGTTTCATTCTTGACTCGTTTGAGCCCGGAAACAACTTGTTGCTTCATTATTGGCTAGATTGAAGTTGGAAGCAACTTGTAGCTTCATTCCAGACTCGTTTGAAGTTGAAAACAACTTGTAGCTTCATTTTCGGTTGTTTAAAATTAGAACCAACTTGTAGTTTCATTCTTGACTCGTTTGAGCCGGAAACAACTTGTTGCTTTATTATTGGCTAGATTGAATTTGGAAACAACTTGTAGCTTCATTTTCGGTTGTTTAAAATTAGAATCAACTTGTAGTTTCATTCTTGACTCGTTTGAGCCCGGAAACAACTTGTTGCTTCATTATTGGCTAGATTGAAGTTGGAAGCAACTTGTAGCTTCATTCCAGACTCGTTTGAAGTTGGAAAACAACTTGTAGCTTCATTTTCGGTTGTTTAAAATTAGAACCAACTTGTAGTTTCATTCTTGACTCGTTTGAGCCGGAAACAACTTGTTGCTTTATTATTGGCTAGATTGAATTTGGAAACAACTTGTAGCTTCATTTTCGGTTGTTTAAAATTAGAATCAACTTGTAGTTTCATTCTTGACTCGTTTGAGCCCGGAAACAACTTGTTGCTTCATTATTGGCTAGATTGAAGTTGGAAGCAACTTGTAGCTTCATTCCAGACTCGTTTGAAGTTGAAAACAACTTGTAGCTTCATTTTCGGTTGTTTTAAATTAGAACCAACTTGTAGTTTCATTCTTGACTCGTTTGAGCCGGAAACAACTTGTTGCTTTATTATTGGCTAGATTGAATTGGAAACAACTTGTAGCTTCATTTTCGGTTGTTTAAAATTAGAATCAACTTGTAGTTTCATTCATGACTCGTTTGAGCCCGGAAACAACTTGTTGCTTCATTATTGGCTAGATTGAAGTTGGAAGCAACTTGTAGCTTCATTCCAGACTCGTTTGAAGTTGAAAACAACTTGTAGCTTCATTTTCGGTTGTTTAAAATTAGAACCAACTTGTAGTTTCATTCTTGACTCGTTTGAGCCGGAAACAACTTGTTGCTTTATTATTGGCTAGATTGAATTTGGAAACAACTTGTAGCTTAATTTTCGGTTGTTTAAAATTAGAAGCAACTTGTAGTCGTTTGAGCCCGGAAACAAATTGTTGTAGCTTCATTCCGACTCGTTTGAAGTTGAAAACAACTTGTGCTTCATTTTCGGTTGTTTAAAATTAGAACCAACTTGTAGTTTCATTCTTGACTCGTTTGAGCCGGAAACAACTTGTTGCTTTATTATTGGCTAGATTGAATTTGAAACAACTTGTAGCTTCATTTTCGGTTGTTTAAAATTAGAAGCAAACTTGAGTCGTTTGAGCCCGGAAACAACTTGTTGTAGCTTCATTCCAGACTCGTTTGAAGTTGAAAACAACTTGTAGCTTCATTTTCGGTTGTTTAAAATTAGAACCAACTTGTAGTTTCATTCTTGACTCGTTTGAGCCGGAAACAACTTGTTGCTTTATTATTGGCTAGATTGAATTTGGAACAAACTTGTAGCTTGATTTTCGGTTGTTTAAAATTAGAATGAACTTGTAGTTTCATTTCTGACTCGTTTGAGCCCGGAAAACAACTTGTTGCTTCATTATGGCTAGATTGAAGTTGGAAGCAACTTGTAGCTTTATTTTCGGTTGTTTAAAATTAGAACCAACTTGTAGTTTCATTCTTGACTCGTTTGAGCCGGAAACAACTTGTTGTTTATTATTGGCTAGATTGAATTTGGAAACAACTTGTAGCTTCATTTTCGGTTGTTTAAAATTAGAA
>NC_030383.2:18484696-18512819 GCF_001625215.2 Daucus carota subsp. sativus | reverse complement strand
TTAAAATTAGAACCAACTTGTAGTTTCATTCTTGACTCGTTTGAGACGGAAACAACTTGTTGCTTTATTATTGACTAGATTGAATTTGGAAACAACTTGTAGCTTTATTTTCGTTGTTTAAAATAGAATCAACTTGTAGTTTCATTCTTTGACTCGTTTTTGCCCGGAAACAACTTGTTGTAGCTTCAGTCCAGACTCGTTGAAGTTGAAACAACTTGTAGCTTCATTTTCGGTTGTTTAAAATTAGAACCAACTTGTAGTTTCATTCTTGACTCGTTTGAGCCCGGAAACAACTTGTTTGCTGCATTATTGGCTAGATTGAAGTTGGAAGCAACTTGTAGCTTCATTCCAGACTCTTTTGAAGTTGAAAACAACTTGTAACTTCATTTTCGGTTGTTTTAAATGAGAACCAACTTGTAGTTTCATTCTTGACTCGTTTGAGCCGGAAACAACTTGTTGCTTTATTATTGACTAAATTGAATTTGGAAACAACTTGTAGCTTCATTTTCAGTTGTTAAAAATTAGAATCAACTTGTAGTTTTCATTCTAGACTCGTTGAGCCCGGAAACAACTTGTTGCTTCATTATTGGCTAGATTAAGGTTGGAAGCAACTTGTAGCTTCATTCCAGACTCGTTTGAAGTTGAAAACAACTTGTAGCTTCATTTTCGGTTCTTTAAAATTAGAACCAACTTGTAGTGTTCATTCTGACTCGTTTGATCCGGAAACAGCTTGTTGCTTTATTATTGACTAGATTGAATTTGGAAACACTTGTAGCTTCATTTTTAGTTGTTTAAAATTAGAATCAACTTGTTGCTTTATTCTTGACTCATTTGAGCCCGGAAACACTTGTTGCTTCATTATTGGCTAGATTGAAGTTGGAAGCAACTTGTAGCTTCATTCCAGACTCGTTGTAGTTGAAAACAACTTGTAGCTTCATTTTCAGTTGTTTAAAATTAGAACCAACTTGTAGTTTCATTCTTGACTCGTTTGAGCCCGAAACAACTTGTTTGCTTCATATTGGCTAGATTAAGGTTGGAAGCAACTTGTAGCTTTCATTCCAAACTCGTTTGAAGTTGAAAACAACTTGTAGCTTCATTTTCGGTTGTTTAAAATTAGAACCAACGTGTAGTTTCATTCTTGACTCGTTTGAGCCGGAAACAACTTGTTGCTTTATTATTGACTAGATTGAATTTGGAAACAACTGGTAGCTTCATTCCAACTCGTTTGTAGTTGAAAACAACTTGTAGCTTCATTTTCAGTTGTTAAAAATTAGAATCAACTTGTAGTTTTCATTCTAGACTCGGTTGAGCCCGGAAACAACTTGTTCTTCATTATGGCTAGATTAGGTTGGAAGCAACTTGTAGCGTCATTCCAGACTCGTTTGAAGTTGAAAACAACTTGTAGCTTCATTTTCGGTTGTTTAAAATTAGAACCAACTTGTAGTTTCATTCTTGACTCATTTGAGCCCGGAAACAACAAGTTGCTTCATTATTGGCTCGTTTGAGCCGGAACAACTTGTTGCTTTATTATTGACTAGATTGAATTTGGAAACAACTTGTAGCTTCATTCCAAACTCGTTTGTAGTTTAAAACAACTTGTACTTCATTTTCAGTTGTGTAAAAATTCGAATCAACTGTAGTTCATTCTTGACTCGGTTGAGCCGGAAACAACTTGTTGCTTCATTATTGGCTAGATTAAGGTTGGAAGCAACTTGTAGCTTTCATTCCAGACTCGTTGAAGTTGAAAACAACTTGTAGCTTCATTTTCGGTTGTTTAAAATTAGAACCAACTTATAGTTTCATTCTTGACTCGTTTGAGCCGGGAACAACTTGTTGCTTTATTATTGGCTAGATTGAATTTGGAAAAATTTGTAGCTTCATTTTCGGTTATTTAAAATTAGAATCAACTTGTAGTTCATTCTTGACTCGTTTTTGCCCGGAAACAACTTGTTGTAGCTTCATTCCAGACTCGTTTGAAGTTGAAAAACAACTTGTAGCTTCATTTTCGGTTGTTTAAAATTAGAACCAACTTGTAGTTTCATTCTTGACTCGTTTGAGCCCGGAAACAACTTGTTGCTTTCATTATTGGCTAGATTGAAGTTGGAAGCAACTTGTAGCTTCATTCCAGACTCTTTTGAAGTTGAAAACAACTTGTAACTTCATTTTCGGTTGTTTAAAATGAGAACCAACTTGTAGTTTCATTCTTGACTCGTTTGAGCCGGAAACAACTTGTTGCTTTATTATTGACTAGATTGAATTTGGAAACAACTTGTAGCTTTATTTTCAGTTGTTTAAAATTAGAACCAACTTGTAGTTTCATTCTTGACTCGTTTGAGCCGGAAACAAACTTTTGCTTTATTACTGGCTAGATTGAATTTGGAAACAACTTGTAGCTTCATTTTCGGTTGTTAAAAATTAGAATCAACTTGTAGTTTCATTCTTGACTCGGTTGAGCCCGGAAACAACTTGTTGCTTCATTATTGGCTAGATTAAGGTTGGAAGCAACTTGTAGCTTCATTCCAGACTCGTTTGAAGTTGAAAACAACTTGTAGCTCATTTTCGGTTGTTTAAAATTAGAACCAACTTGTAGTTTCATTCTTGACTCGTTTGATCCGAAAACAGCTTGTTGCTTTATTATTGACTAGATTGAATTGGAAACAACTTGTAGCTTCATTTTCAGTTGTTTAAAATTAGAATCAACTTGTTGCTTTATTCTTGACTCATTTGAGCCCGGAAACAACTTGTTGCTTCATTATTGGCTAGATTGAAGTTGGAAGCAACTTGTAGCTTCATTCCAGACTCGTTTGTAGTTGAAAACAACTTGTAGCTTCATTTTCAGTGTTTAAAATTAGAACCAACTTGTAGTTTCATTCTTGACTCGTTTGAGCCCGGGAAACAACTTGTTGCTTCATAATTGGCTAGATTAAGGTTGGAAGCAACTTGTAGCTTCATTCCAAACTCGTTTGAGTTGAAAACAACTTGTAGCTTCATTTTCGGTTGTTTAAAATTAGAACCAACTTGTAGTTTCATTCTTGACTCGTTTGAGCCCGGAAACAACTTGTTGCTTCATTATTGGCTAGATTGAAGTTGGAAGCAACTTGTAGCTTCATTCCAGACTCTTTTGAAGTTGAAAACAACTTGTAACTTCATTTTCGGTTGTTTAAAATGAGAACCAACTTGTAGTTTCATTCTTGACTCGTTTGAGCAGGAAACAACTTGTTGCTTTATTATTGACTAGATTGAATTTGGAAACAACTTGTAGCTTCATTTTCAGTTGTTAAAATTAGAATCAACTTGTAGTTTCATTCTAGACTCGGTTGAGCCCGGAAACAACTTGTTGCTTCATTATTGGCTAGATTAAGGTTGGAAGCAACTTGTAGCTTCATTCCAGACTCGTTTGAAGTTGAAAACAACTTGTAGCTTCATTTTCGGTTGTTTAAAATTAGAACCAACTTGTAGTTTCATTCGTGACTCGTTTGATCCGGAAACAGCTTGTTGCTTTATTATTGACTAGATTGAATTTGGAAACAACTTGTAGCTTCATTTTCAGTTGTTTAAAATTAGAATCAACTTGTTGCTTTATTCTTGACTCATTTGAGCCCGGAAACAACTTGTTGCTTCATTATTGGCTAGATTGAAGTTGGAAGCAACTTGTAGCTTCATTCCAGACTCGTTTGTAGTTGAAAACAACTTGTAGCTTCATTTTCAGTTGTTTAAAATTAGAACCAACTTGTAGTTTCATTCTTGACTCGTTTGAGCCCGGAAACAACTTGTTGCTTCATTATTGGCTAGATTAAGGTTGGAAGCAACTTGTAGCTTCATTCCAAACTCCTTTGAAGTTGAAAACAACTTGTAGCTTCATTTTCGGTTGTTTAAAATTAGAACCAACTTGTAGTTTCATTCTTGACTCGTTTGAGCCGGAAACAACTTGTTGCTTTATTATTGACTAGATTGAATTTGGAAACAACTTGTAGCTTCATTCCAGACTCGTTTGTAGTTGAAAACAACTTGTAGCTTCATTTTCAGTTGTTAAAAATTAGAATCAACTTGTAGTTTCATTCTAGACTCGGTTGAGCCCGGAAACAACTTGTTGCTTCATTATTGGCTAGATTAAGGTTGGAAGCAACTTGTAGCTTCATTCCAGACTCGTTTGAAGTTGAAAACAACTTGTAGCTTCATTTTCGGTTGTTTAAAATTAGAACCAACTTGTAGTTTCATTCTTGACTCATTTGAGCCCGGAAACAACATGTTGCTTCATTATTGGCTAGATTGAAGTTGGAAGACTCGTTTGAAGTTGAAAACAACCTCTAGCTTCATTTTCGGTTGTTTAAAATTAGAACCAACTTATAGTTTCATTCTTGACTCGTTTGAGCCGAGAACAACTTGTTGCTTTATTATTGGCTAGATTGAATTTGGAAACAATTTGTAGCTTCATTTTCGGTTATTTAAAATTAGAATCAACTTGTAGTTTCATTCTTGACTCGTTTTTGCCCGGAAACAACTTGTTGTAGCTTCATTCCAGACTCGTTTGAAGTTGAAAACAACTTGTAGCTTCACTTTCGGTTGTTTAAAATTAGAACCAACTTGTAGTTTCATTCTTGACTCGTTTGAGCCCGGAAACAACTTGTTGCTTCATTATTGGCTAGATTGAAGTTGGAAGCAACTTGTAGCTTCATTCCAGACTCTTTTGAAGTTGAAAACATCTTGTAACTTCATTTTCGGTTGTTTAAAATGAGAACCAACTTGTAGTTTCATTCTTGACTCGTTTGAGCCGGAAACAACTTGTTGCTTTATTATTGACTAGATTGAATTTGGAAACAACTTGTAGCTTTATTTTCAGTTGTTTAAAATTAGAACCAACTTGTAGTTTCATTCTTGACTCGTTTGAGCCATAAACAAACTTTTGCTTTATTACTGGCTAGATTGAATTTGGAAACAACTTGTAGCTTCATTTTCGGTTGTTAAAAATTAGAATCAACTTGTAGTTTCATTCTTGACTCGGTTGAGCCCGGAAACAACTTGTTGCTTCATTATTGGCTAGATTAAGGTTGGAAGCAACTTGTAGCTTCATTCCAGACTCGTTTGAAGTTGAAAACAACTTGTAGCTTCATTTTCGGTTGTTTAAAATTAGAACCAACTTGTAGTTTCATTCTTGACTCGTTTGATCCGAAAGCAGCTTGTTGCTTTATTATTGACTAGATTGAATTTGGAAACAACTTGTAGCTTCATTTTCAGTTGTTTAAAATTAGAATCAACTTGTTGCTTTATTCTTGACTCATTTGAGCCCGGAAACAACTTGTTGCTTCATTATTGGCTAGATTGAAGTCGGAAGCAACTTGTAGCTTCATTCCAGACTCGTTTGTAGTTGAAAACAACTTGTAGCTTCATTTTCAGTTGTTTAAAATTAGAACCAACTTGTAGTTTCATTCTTGACTCGTTTGAGCCCGGAAACAACTTGTTGCTTCATAAGTGGCTAGATTAAGGTTGGAAGCAACTTGTAGCTTCATTCCAAACTCGTTTGAAGTTGAAAACAACTTGTAGCTTCATTTTCGGTTGTTTAAAATTAGAACCAACTTGTAGTTTCATTCTTGACTCGTTTGAGCCGGAAACAACTTGTTGCTTTATTATTGACTAGATTGAATTTGGAAACAACTTGTAGCTTCATTCCAGACTCGTTTGTAGTTGAAAACAACTTGTAGCTTCATTTTCAGTTGTTAAAAATTAGAATCAACTTGTAGTTTCATTCTAGACTCGGTTGAGCCCGGAAACAACTTGTTGCTTCATTATTGGCTAGATTAAGGTTGGAAGCAACTTGTAGCTTCATTCCAGACTCGTTTGAAGTTGAAAACAACTTGTAGCTTCATTTTCGGTTGTTTAAAATTAGAACCAACTTGTAGTTTCATTCTTGACTCATTTGAGCCCGAAAACAACATGTTGCTTCATTATTGGCTAGATTGAAGTTGTAAGACTCGTTTGAAGTTGAAAACAACTTGTAGCTTCATTTTCGGTTGTTTAAAATTAGAACCAACTTATAGTTTCATTCTTGACTCGTTTGAGCCGGGAACAACTTGTTGCTTTATTATTGGCTAGATTGAATTTGGAAACAATTTGTAGCTTCATTTTCGGTTATTTAAAATTAGAATCAACTTGTAGTTTCATTCTTGACTCGTTTTTGCCCGGAAACAACTTGTTGTAGCTTCATTCCAGACTCGTTTGAAGTTGAAAACAACTTGTAGCTTCATTTTCGGTTGTTTAAAATTAGAACCAACTTGTAGTTTCATTCTTGACTCGTTTGAGCCGGAAACAGCTTGTTGCTTTATTATTGACTAGATTGAATTTGGAAACAACTTGTAGCTTTATTTTCGGTTGTTTAAAATTAGAATCAACTTGTAGTTTCATTTTTGACTCGTTTGAGCTCGGAAACAACTTGTTGCTTCATTATTGGCTAGATTGAAGTTGGAAGCAACTTGTAGCTTCATTCCAGACTCGTTTGAAGTTGGAATCAACGTGTAGCTTCATTTTCGGTTGTTTAAAATTAGAACCAACTTGTAGTTTCATTCTTGACTCGTTTGAGCCGGAAACAACTTGTTGCTTTATTATTGACTAGATTGAATTTGGAAACAACTTGTAGCTTTATTTTCAGTTGTTTAAAATTAGAACCAACTTGTAGTTTCATTCTTGACTCGTTTGAGCCGGAAACAAACTTTTGCTTTATTACTGGCTAGATTGAATTTGGAAACAACTTGTAGCTTCATTTTCGGTTGTTAAAAATTAGAATCAACTTGTAGTTTCATTCTAGACTCGGTTGAGCCCGGAAACAACTTGTTGCTTCATTATTGGCTAGATTAAGGTTGGAAGCAACTTGTAGCTTCATTCCAGACTCGTTTGTAGTTGAAAACAACTTGTAGCTTCATTTTCAGTTGTTAAAAATTAGAATCAACTTGTAGTTTCATTCTAGACTCGGTTGAGCCCGGAAACAACTTGTTGCTTCATTATTGGCTAGATTAAGGTTGGAAGCAACTTGTAGCTTCATTCCAGACTCGTTTGAAGTTGAAAACAACTTGTAGCTTCATTTTCGGTTGTTTAAAATTAGAACCAACTTGTAGTTTCATTCTTGACTCATTTGAGCCCGGAAACAACATGTTGCTTCATTATTGGCTAGATTGAAGTTGGAAGACTCGTTTGAAGTTGAAAACAACTTGTAGCTTCATTTTCGGTTGTTTAAAATTAGAACCAACTTATAGTTTCATTCTTGACTCGTTTGAGCCGGGAAAAACTTGTTGCTTTATTATTGGCTAGATTGAATTTGGAAACAATTTGTAGCTTCATTTTCGGTTATTTAAAATTAGAATCAACTTGTAGTTTCATTCTTGACTCGTTTTTGCCCGGAAACAACTTGTTGTAGCTTCATTCCAGACTCGTTTGAAGTTGAAAACAACTTGTAGCTTCATTTTCGGTTGTTTAAAATTAGAATCAACTTGTAGTTTCATTTTTGACTCGTTTGAGCTCGGAAACAACTTGTTGCTTCATTATTGGCTAGATTGAAGTTGGAAGCAACTTGTAGCTTCATTCCAGACTCGTTTGAAGTTGGAATCAACGTGTAGCTTCATTTTCGGTTGTTTAAAATTAGAACCAACTTGTAGTTTCATTCTTGACTCGTTTGAGCCGGAAACAACTTGTTGCTTTATTATTGACTAGATTGAATTTGGAAACAACTTGTAGCTTTATTTTCAGTTGTTTAAAATTAGAACCAATTTGTAGTTTCATTCTTGACTCGTTTGAGCCGGAAACAAACTTTTGCTATATTACTGGCTAGATTGAATTTGGAAACAACTTGTAGCTTCATTTTCGGTTGTTAAAAATTAGAATCAACTTGTAGTTTCATTCTAGACTCGGTTGAGCCCGGAAACAACTTGTTGCTTCATTATTGGCTAGATTAAGGTTGGAAGCAACTTGTAGCTTCATTCCAGACTCGTTTGAAGTTGAAAACAACTTGTAGCTTGATTTTCGGTTGTTTAAAATTAGAACCAACTTGTAGTTTCATTCTTGACTCGTTTGAGCCGGAAACAGCTTGTTGCTTTATTATTGACTAGATTGAATTTGGAAACAACTTGTAGCTTTATTTTCGGTTGTTTAAAATTAGAATCAACTTGTAGTTTCATTCTAGACTCGGTTGAGCCCGGAAACAACTTGTTGCTTCATTATTGGCTAGATTAAGGTTGGAAGCAACTTGTAGCTTCATTCCAGACTCGTTTGAAGTTGAAAACAACTTGTAGCTTCATTTTCGGTTGTTTAAAATTAGAACCAACTTGTAGTTTCATTCTTGACTCGTTTGAGCCGGGAACAACTTGTTGCTTTATTACTGGCTAGATTGAATTTGGAAACAACTTGTAGCTTCATTTTCGGTTGTTAAAAATTAGAATCAACTTGTAGTTTCATTCTAGACTCGGTTGAGCCCGGAAACAACTTGTTGCTTCATTATTGGCTAGTTTTAAGGTTGGAAGCAACTTGTAGCTTCATTCCAGACTCGTTTGAAGTTGAAAACAACTTGTAGCTTCATTTTCGGTTGTTTAAAATTAGAACCAACTTGTAGTTTCATTCTTGACTCGTTTGAGCCGGAAACAGCTTGTTGCTTTATTATTGACTAGATTGAATTTGGAAACAACTTGTAGCTTTATTTTCGGTTGTTTAAAATTAGAATCAACTTGTAGTTTCATTCTTGACTCGTTTTTGCCCAGAAACAACTTGTTGTAGCTTCATTCCAGACTCGTTTGAAGTTGAAAACAACTTGTAGCTTCATTTTCGGTTGTTTAAAATTAGAACCAACTTGTAGTTTCATTCTTGACTCGTTTGAGCCCGGAAACAACTTGTTGCTTCATTATTGGCTAGATTGAAGTTGGAAGCAACTTGTAGCTTCATTCCAGACTCTTTTGAAGTTGAAAACAACTTGTAACTTCATTTTCGGTTGTTTAAAATGAGAACCAACTTGTAGTTTCATTCTTGACTCGTTTGAGCCGGAAACAACTTGTTGCTTTATTATTGACTAGATTGAAGTTGGAAACAACTTGTAGCTTTATTTTCAGTTGTTTAAAATTAGAACCAACTTGTAGTTTCATTCTTGACTCGTTTGAGCCGGAAACAAACTTTTGCTTTATTACTGGCTAGATTGAATTTGGAAACAACTTGTAGCTTCATTTTCGGTTGTTAAAAATTAGAATCAACTTGTAGTTTCATTCTAGACTCGGTTGAGCCCGGAAACAACTTGTTGCTTCATTATTGGCTAGATTAAGGTTGGAAGCAACTTGTAGCTTCATTCCAGACTCGTTTGAAGTTGAAAACAACTTGTAGCTTCATTTTCGGTTGTTTAAAATTAGAACCAACTTGTAGTTTCATTCTTGACTCGTTTGAGCCGGAAACAGCTTGTTGCTTTATTATTGACTAGATTGAATTTGGAAACAACTTGTAGCTTTATTTTCGGTTGTTTAAAATTAGAATCAACTTGTAGTTTCATTTTTGACTCGTTTGAGCCCGAAAACAACTTGTTGCTTCATTATTGGCTAGATTGAAGTTGGAAGCAACTTGTAGCTTCATTCCAGACTCGTTTGAAGTTGGAATCAACTTGTAGCTTAATTTTCGGTTGTTTAAAATTAGAACCAACTTGTAGTTTCATTCTTGACTCGTTTGAGCCGGAAACAACTTGTTGCTTTATTATTGACTAGATTGAATTTGGAAACAACTTGTAGCTTCATTTTCGGTTGTTAAAAATTAGAATCAACTTGTAGTTTCATTCTAGACTCGGTTGAGCCCGGAAACAACTTGTTGCTTCATTATTGGCTAGATTAAGGTTGGAAGCAACTTGTAGCTTCATTCCAGACTCGTTTGAAGTTGAAAACAACTTGTAGCTTCATTTTCGGTTGTTTAAAATTAGAACCAACTTGTAGTTTCATTCTTGACTCATTTGAGCCCGGAAACAACATGTTGCTTCATTATTGGCTAGATTGAAGTTGGAAGACTCGTTTGAAGTTGAAAACAACTTGTAGCTTCATTTTCGGTTGTTTAAAATTAGAATCAACTTATAGTTTCATTCTTGACTCGTTTGAGCCGGGAACAACTTGTTGCTTTATTATTGGCTAGATTGAATTTGGAAACAATTTGTAGCTTCATTTTCGGTTATTTAAAATTAGAATCAACTTGTAGTTTCATTCTTGACTCGTTTTTGCCTGGAAACAACTTGTTGTAGCTTCATTCCAGACTCGTTTGAAGTTGAAAACAACTTGTAGCTTCATTTTCGGTTGTTTAAAATTAGAACCAACTTGTAGTTTCATTCTTGACTCGTTTAAGCCGGAAACAGCTTGTTGCTTTATTATTGACTAGATTGAATTTGGAAACAACTTGTAGCTTTATTTTCGGTTGTTTAAAATTAGAATCAACTTGTAGTTTCATTTTTGACTCGTTTGAGCTCGGAAACAACTTGTTGCTTCATTATTGGCTAGATTGAAGTTGGAAGCAACTTGTAGCTTCATTCCAGACTCGTTTGAAGTTGGAATCAACGTGTAGCTTCATTTTCGGTTGTTTAAAATTAGAACCAACTTGTAGTTTCATTCTTGACTCGTTTGAGCCGGAAACAACTTGTTGCTTTATTATTGACTAGATTGAATTTGGAAACAACTTGTAGCTTTATTTTCAGTTGTTTAAAATTAGAACCAATTTGTAGTTTCATTCTTGACTCGTTTGAGCCGGAAACAAACTTTTGCTATATTACTGGCTAGATTGAATTTGGAAACAACTTGTAGCTTCATTTTCGGTTGTTAAAAATTAGAATCAACTTGTAGTTTCATTCTAGACTCGGTTGAGCCCGGAAACAACTTGTTGCTTCATTATTGGCTAGATTAAGGTTGGAAGCAACTTGTAGCTTCATTCCAGACTCGTTTGAAGTTGAAAACAACTTGTAGCTTGATTTTCGGTTGTTTAAAATTAGAACCAACTTGTAGTTTCATTCTTGACTCGTTTGAGCCGGAAACAGCTTGTTGCTTTATTATTGACTAGATTGAATTTGGAAACAACTTGTAGCTTTATTTTCGGTTGTTTAAAATTAGAATCAACTTGTAGTTTCATTCTAGACTCGGTTGAGCCCGGAAACAACTTGTTGCTTCATTATTGGCTAGATTAAGGTTGGAAGCAACTTGTAGCTTCATTCCAGACTCGTTTGAAGTTGAAAACAACTTGTAGCTTCATTTTCGGTTGTTTAAAATTAGAACCAACTTGTAGTTTCATTCTTGACTCGTTTGAGCCGGAAACAACTTGTTGCTTTATTATTGACTAGATTGAATTTGGAAACAACTTGTAGCTTTATTTTCAGTTGTTTAAAATTAGAACCAACTTGTAGTTTCATTCTTGACTCGTTTGAGCCGGAAACAAACTTTTGCTTTATTACTGGCTAGATTGAATTTGGAAACAACTTGTAGCTTCATTTTCGGTTGTTAAAAATTAGAATCAACTTGTAGTTTCATTCTAGACTCGGTTGAGCCCGGAAACAACTTGTTGCTTCATTATTGGCTAGTTTTAAGTTTGGAAGCAACTTGTAGCTTCATTCCAGACTCGTTTGAAGTTGAAAACAACTTGTAGCTTCATTTTCGGTTGTTTAAAATTAGAACCAACTTGTAGTTTCATTCTTGACTCGTTTGAGCCGGAAACAGCTTGTTGCTTTATTATTGACTAGATTGAATTTGGAAACAACTTGTAGCTTTATTTTCGGTTGTTTAAAATTAGAATCAACTTGTAGTTTCATTCTTGACTCGTTTTTGCCCAGAAACAACTTGTTGTAGCTTCATTCCAGACTCGTTTGAAGTTGAAAACAACTTGTAGCTTCATTTTCGGTTGTTTAAAATTAGAACCAACTTGTAGTTTCATTCTTGACTCGTTTGAGCCCGGAAACAACTTGTTGCTTCATTATTGGCTAGATTGAAGTTGGAAGCAACTTGTAGCTTCATTCCAGACTCTTTTGAAGCTGAAAACAACTTGTAACTTCATTTTCGGTTGTTTAAAATGAGAACCAACTTGTAGTTTCATTCTTGACTCGTTTGAGCCGGAAACAACTTGTTGCTTTATTATTGACTAGATTGAAGTTGGAAACAACTTGTAGCTTTATTTTCAGTTGTTTAAAATTAGAACCAACTTGTAGTTTCATTCTTGACTCGTTTGAGCCGGAAACAAACTTTTGCTTTATTACTGGCTAGATTGAATTTGGAAACAACTTGTAGCTTCATTTTCGGTTGTTAAAAATTAGAATCAACTTGTAGTTTCATTCTAGACTCGGTTGAGCCCGGAAACAACTTGTTGCTTCATTATTGGCTAGATTAAGGTTGGAAGCAACTTGTAGCTTCATTCCAGACTCGTTTGAAGTTGAAAACAACTTGTAGCTTCATTTTCGGTTGTTTAAAATTAGAACCAACTTGTAGTTTCATTCTTGACTCGTTTGAGCCGGAAACAGCTTGTTGCTTTATTATTGACTAGATTGAATTTGGAAACAACTTGTAGCTTTATTTTCGGTTGTTTAAAATTAGAATCAACTTGTAGTTTCATTTTTGACTCGTTTGAGCCCGAAAACAACTTGTTGCTTCATTATTGGCTAGATTGAAGTTGGAAGCAACTTGTAGCTTCATTCCAGACTCGTTTGAAGTTGGAATCAACTTGTAGCTTCATTTTCGGTTGTTTAAAATTAGAACCAACTTGTAGTTTTATTCTTGACTCGTTTGAGCCGGAAACAACTTGTTGCTTTATTATTGACTAGATTGAATTTGGAAACAACTTGTAGCTTCATTTTCGGTTGTTAAAAATTAGAATCAACTTGTAGTTTCATTCTAGACTCGGTTGAGCCCGGAAACAACTTGTTGCTTCATTATTGGCTAGTTTTAAGGTTGGAAGCAACTTGTAGCTTCATTCCAGACTCGTTTGAAGTTGAAAACAACTTGTAGCTTCATTTTCGGTTGTTTAAAATTAGAACCAACTTGTAGTTTCATTCTTGACTCGTTTGAGCCGGAAACAGCTTGTTGCTTTATTATTGACTATATTGAATTTGGAAACAACTTGTAGCTTTATTTTCGGTTGTTTAAAATTAGAATCAACTTGTAGTTTCATTCTTGACTCGTTTTTGCCCGGAAACAACTTGTTGTAGCTTCATTCCAGACTCGTTTGAAGTTGAAAACAACTTGTAGCTTCATTTTCGGTTGTTTAAAATTAGAACCAACTTGTAGTTTCATTCTTGACTCGTTTGAGCCCGGAAACAACTTGTTGCTTCATTATTGGCTAGATTGAAGTTGGAAGCAACTTGTAGCTTCATTCCAGACTCTTTTGAAGTTGAAAACAACTTGTAACTTCATTTTCGGTTGTTTAAAATGAGAACCAACTTGTAGTTTCATTCTTGACTCGTTTGAGCCGGAAACAACTTGTTGCTTTATTATTGACTAGATTGAAGTTGGAAACAACTTGTAGCTTTATTTTCAGTTGTTTAAAATTAGAACCAACTTGTAGTTTCATTCTTGACTCGTTTGAGCCGGAAACAAACTTTTGCTTTATTACTGGCTAGATTGAATTTGGAAACAACTTGTAGCTTCATTTTCGGTTGTTAAAAATTAGAATCAACTTGTAGTTTCATTCTAGACTCGGTTGAGCCCGGAAACAACTTGTTGCTTCATTATTGGCTAGATTAAGGTTGGAAGCAACTTGTAGCTTCATTCCAGACTCGTTTGAAGTTGAAAACAACTTGTAGCTTCATTTTCGGTTGTTTAAAATTAGAACCAACTTGTAGTTTAATTCTTGACTCGTTTGAGCCGGAAACAGCTTGTTGCTTTATTATTGACTAGATTGAATTTGGAAACAACTTGTAGCTTTATTTTCGGTTGTTTAAAATTAGAATCAACTTGTAGTTTCATTTTTGACTCGTTTGAGCCCGGAAACAACTTGTTGCTTCATTATTGGCTAGATTGAAGTTGGAAGCAACTTGTAGCTTCATTCCAGACTCGTTTGAAGTTGGAATCAACTTGTAGCTTCATTTTCGGTTGTTTAAAATTAGAACCAACTTGTAGTTTCATTCTTGACTCGTTTGAGCCGGAAACAACTTGTTGCTTTATTATTGACTAGATTGAATTTGGAAACAACTTGTAGCTTTATTTTCAGTTGTTTAAAATTAGAAACAATTTGTAGTTTCATTCTTGACTCGTTTGAGCCGGAAACAAACTTTTGCTATATTACTGGCTAGATTGAATTTGGAAACAACTTGTAGCTTCATTTTCGGTTGTTAAAAATTAGAATCAACTTGTAGTTTCATTCTAGACTCGGTTGAGCCCGGAAACAACTTGTTGCTTCATTATTGGCTAGATTAAGGTTGGAAGCAACTTGTAGCTTCATTCCAGACTCGTTTGAAGTTGAAAACAACTTGTAGCTTGATTTTCGGTTGTTTAAAATTAGAACCAACTTGTAGTTTCATTCTTGACTCGTTTGAGCCGGAAACAGCTTGTTGCTTTATTATTGACTAGATTGAATTTGGAAACAACTTGTAGCTTTATTTTCGGTTGTTTAAAATTAGAATCAACTTGTAGTTTCATTCTAGACTCGGTTGAGCCCGGAAACAACTTGTTGCTTCATTATTGGCTAGATTAAGGTTGGAAGCAACTTGTAGCTTCATTCCAGACTCGTTTGAAGTTGAAAACAACTTGTAGCTTCATTTTCGGTTGTTTAAAATTAGAACCAACTTGTAGTTTCATTCTTGACTCGTTTGAGCCGGAAACAACTTGTTGCTTTATTATTGACTAGATTGAATTTGGAAACAACTTGTAGCTTTATTTTCAGTTGTTTAAAATTAGAACCAACTTGTAGTTTCATTCTTGACTCGTTTGAGCCGGAAACAAACTTTTGCTTTATTACTGGCTAGATTGAATTTGGAAACAACTTGTAGCTTCATTTTCGGTTGTTAAAAATTAGAATCAACTTGTAGTTTCATTCTAGACTCGGTTGAGCCCGGAAACAACTTGTTGCTTCATTATTGGCTAGATTAAGGTTGGAAGCAACTTGTAGCTTCATTCCAGACTCGTTTGAAGTTGAAAACAACTTGTAGCTTCATTTTCGGTTGTTTAAAATTAGAACCAACTTGTAGTTTCATTCTTGACTCGTTTGAGCCGGAAACAGCTTGTTGCTTTATTATTGACTAGATTGAATTTGGAAACAACTTGTAGCTTTATTTTCGGTTGTTTAAAATTAGAATCAACTTGTAGTTTCATTCTTGACTCGTTTTTGCCCGGAAACAACTTGTTGTAGCTTCATTCCAGACTCGTTTGAAGTTGAAAACAACTTGTAGCTTCATTTTCGGTTGTTTAAAATTAGAACCAACTTGTAGTTTCATTCTTGACTCGTTTGAGCCGGAAACAACTTGTTGCTTTATTATTGACTAGATTGAATTTGGAAACAACTTGTAGCTTTATTTTCAGTTGTTTAAAATTAGAACCAACTTGTAGTTTCATTCTTGACTCGTTTGAGCCGGAAACAAACTTTTGCTTTATTATTGACTAGATTGAATTTGGAAACAACTTGTAGCTTTATTTTCGGTTGTTTAAAATTAGAATCAACTTGTAGTTTCATTCTAGACTCGGTTGAGCCCGGAAACAACTTGTTGCTTCATTATTGGCTAGATTAAGGTTGGAAGCAACTTGTAGCTTCATTCCAGACTCGTTTGAAGTTGAAAACAACTTGTAGCTTCATTTTCGGTTGTTTAAAATTAGAACCAACTTGTAGTTTCATTCTTGACTCGTTTGAGCCGGAAACAACTTGTTGCTTTATTATTGACTAGATTGAATTTGGAAACAACTTGTAGCTTTATTTTCAGTTGTTTAAAATTAGAACCAACTTGTAGTTTCATTCTTGACTCGTTTGAGCCGGAAACAAACTTTTGCTTTATTACTGGCTAGATTGAATTTGGAAACAACTTGTAGCTTCATTTTCGGTTGTTAAAAATTAGAATCAACTTGTAGTTTCATTCTAGACTCGGTTGAGCCCGGAAACAACTTGTTGCTTCATTATTGGCTAGATTAAGGTTGGAAGCAACTTGTAGCTTCATTCCAGACTCGTTTGAAGTTGAAAACAACTTGTAGCTTCATTTTCGGTTGTTTAAAATTAGAACCAACTTGTAGTTTCATTCTTGACTCGTTTGAGCCGGAAACAGCTTGTTGCTTTATTATTGACTAGATTGAATTTGGAAACAACTTGTAGCTTTATTTTCGGTTGTTTAAAATTAGAATCAACTTGTAGTTTCATTCTTGACTCGTTTTTGCCCGGAAACAACTTGTTGTAGCTTCATTCCAGACTCGTTTGAAGTTGAAAACAACTTGTAGCTTCATTTTCGGTTGTTTAAAATTAGAACCAACTTGTAGTTTCATTCTTGACTCGTTTGAGCCGGAAACAACTTGTTGCTTTATTATTGACTAGATTGAATTTGGAAACAACTCGTAGCTTTATTTTCAGTTGTTTAAAATTAGAACCAACTTGTAGTTTCATTCTTGACTCGTTTGAGCCGGAAACAAACTTTTGCTTTATTACTGGCTAGATTGAATTTGGAAACAACTTGTAGCTTCATTTTCGGTTGTTAAAAATTAGAATCAACTTGTAGTTTCATTCTAGACTCGGTTGAGCCCGGAAACAACTTGTTGCTTCATTATTGGCTAGATTAAGGTTGGAAGCAACTTGTAGCTTCATTCCAGACTCGTTTGAAGTTGAAAACAACTTGTAGCTTCATTTTCGGTTGTTTAAAATTAGAACCAACTTGTAGTTTCATTCTTGACTCGTTTGAGCCGGAAACAGCTTGTTGCTTTATTATTGACTAGATTGAATTTGGAAACAACTTGTAGCTTTATTTTCGGTTGTTTAAAATTAGAATCAACTTGTAGTTTCATTCTTGACTCGTTTTTGCCCGGAAACAACTTGTTGTAGCTTCATTCCAGACTCGTTTGAAGTTGAAAACAACTTGTAGCTTCATTTTCGGTTGTTTAAAATTAGAACCAACTTGTAGTTTCATTCTTGACTCGTTTGAGCCCGGAAACAACTTGTTGCTTCATTATTGGCTAGATTGAAGTTGGAAGCAACTTGTAGCTTCATTCCAGACTCTTTTGAAGTTGAAAACAACTTGTAACTTCATTTTCGGTTGTTTAAAATGAGAACCAACTTGTAGTTTCATTCTTGACTCGTTTGAGCCGGAAACAACTTGTTGCTTTATTATTGACTAGATTGAAGTTGGAAACAACTTGTAGCTTTAATTTCAGTTGTATAAAATTAGAACCAATTTGTAGTTTCATTCTTGACTCGTTTGAGCCGGAAACAAACTTTTGCTATATTACTGGCTAGATTGAATTTGGAAACAACTTGTAGCTTCATTTTCGGTTATTAAAAATTAGAATCAACTTGTAGTTTCATTCTAGACTCGGTTGAGCCCGGAAACAACTTGTTGCTTCATTATTGGCTAGATTAAGGTTGGAAGCAACTTGTAGCTTCATTCCAGACTCGTTTGAAGTTGAAAACAACTTGTAGCTTGATTTTCGGTTGTTTAAAATTAGAACCAACTTGTAGTTTCATTCTTGACTCGTTTGAGCCGGAAACAGCTTGTTGCTTTATTATTGACTAGATTGAATTTGGAAACAACTTGTAGCTTTATTTTCGGTTGTTTAAAATTAGAATCAACTTGTAGTTTCATTCTAGACTCGGTTGAGCCCGGAAACAACTTGTTGCTTCATTATTGGCTAGATTAAGGTTGGAAGCAACTTGTAGCTTCATTCCAGACTCGTTTGAAGTTGAAAACAACTTGTAGCTTCATTTTCGGTTGTTTAAAATTAGAACCAACTTGTAGTTTCATTCTTGACTCGTTTGAGCCGGAAACAACTTGTTGCTTTATTATTGACTAGATTGAATTTGGAAACAACTTGTAGCTTTATTTTCAGTTGTTTAAAATTAGAACCAACTTGTAGTTTCATTCTTGACTCGTTTGAGCCGGAAACAAACTTTTGCTTTATTACTGGCTAGATTGAATTTGGAAACAACTTGTAGCTTCATTTTCGGTTGTTAAAAATTAGAATCAACTTGTAGTTTCATTCTAGACTCGGTTGAGCCCGGAAACAACTTGTTGCTTCATTATTGGCTAGTTTTAAGTTTGGAAGCAACTTGTAGCTTCATTCCAGACTCGTTTGAAGTTGAAAACAACTTGTAGCTTCATTTTCGGTTGTTTAAAATTAGAACCAACTTGTAGTTTCATTCTTGACTCGTTTGAGCCGGAAACAGCTTGTTGCTTTATTATTGACTAGATTGAATTTGGAAACAACTTGTAGCTTTATTTTCGGTTGTTTAAAATTAGAATCAACTTGTAGTTTCATTCTTGACTCGTTTTTGCCCAGAAACAACTTGTTGTAGCTTCATTCCAGACTCGTTTGAAGTTGAAAACAACTTGTAGCTTCATTTTCGGTTGTTTAAAATTAGAACCAACTTGTAGTTTCATTCTTGACTCGTTTGAGCCCGGAAACAACTTGTTGCTTCATTATTGGCTAGATTGAAGTTGGAAGCAACTTGTAGCTTCATTCCAGACTCTTTTGAAGTTGAAAACAACTTGTAACTTCATTTTCGGTTGTTTAAAATGAGAACCAACTTGTAGTTTCATTCTTGACTCGTTTGAGCCGGAAACAACTTGTTGCTTTATTATTGACTAGATTGAAGTTGGAAACAACTTGTAGCTTTATTTTCAGTTGTTTAAAATTAGAACCAACTTGTAGTTTCATTCTTGACTCGTTTTAGCCGGAAACAAACTTTTGCTTTATTACTGGCTAGATTGAATTTGGAAACAACTTGTAGCTTCATTTTCGGTTGTTAAAAATTAGAATCAACTTGTAGTTTCATTCTAGACTCGGTTGAGCCCGGAAACAACTTGTTGCTTCATTATTGGCTAGATTAAGGTTGGAAGCAACTTGTAGCTTCATTCCAGACTCGTTTGAAGTTGAAAACAACTTGTAGCTTGATTTTCGGTTGTTTAAAATTAGAACCAACTTGTAGTTTCATTCTTGACTCGTTTGAGCCGGAAACAGCTTGTTGCTTTATTATTGACTAGATTGAATTTGGAAACAACTTGTAGCTTTATTTTCGGTTGTTTAAAATTAGAATCAACTTGTAGTTTCATTCTAGACTCGGTTGAGCCCGGAAACAACTTGTTGCTTCATTATTGGCTAGATTAAGGTTGGAAGCAACTTGTAGCTTCATTCCAGACTCGTTTGAAGTTGAAAACAACTTGTAGCTTCATTTTCGGTTGTTTAAAATTAGAACCAACTTGTAGTTTCATTCTTGACTCGTTTGAGCCGGAAACAGCTTGTTGCTTTATTATTGACTAGATTGAATTTGGAAACAACTTGTAGCTTTATTTTCGGTTGTTTAAAATTAGAATCAACTTGTAGTTTCATTCTTGACTCGTTTTTGCCCAGAAACAACTTGTTGTAGCTTCATTCCAGACTCGTTTGAAGTTGAAAACAACTTGTAGCTTCATTTTCGGTTGTTTAAAATTAGAACCAACTTGTAGTTTCATTCTTGACTCGTTTGAGCCCGGAAACAACTTGTTGCTTCATTATTGGCTAGATTGAAGTTGGAAGCAACTTGTAGCTTCATTCCAGACTCTTTTGAAGTTGAAAACAACTTGTAACTTCATTTTCGGTTGTTTAAAATGAGAACCAACTTGTAGTTTCATTCTTGACTCGTTTGAGCCGGAAACAACTTGTTGCTTTATTATTGACTAGATTGAAGTTGGAAACAACTTGTAGCTTTATTTTCAGTTGTTTAAAATTAGAACCAACTTGTAGTTTCATTCTTGACTCGTTTTAGCCGGAAACAAACTTTTGCTTTATTACTGGCTAGATTGAATTTGGAAACAACTTGTAGCTTCATTTTCGGTTGTTAAAAATTAGAATCAACTTGTAGTTTCATTCTAGACTCGGTTGAGCCCGGAAACAACTTGTTGCTTCATTATTGGCTAGATTAAGGTTGGAAGCAACTTGTAGCTTCATTCCAGACTCGTTTGAAGTTGAAAACAACTTGTAGCTTGATTTTCGGTTGTTTAAAATTAGAACCAACTTGTAGTTTCATTCTTGACTCGTTTGAGCCGGAAACAGCTTGTTGCTTTATTATTGACTAGATTGAATTTGGAAACAACTTGTAGCTTTATTTTCGGTTGTTTAAAATTAGAATCAACTTGTAGTTTCATTCTAGACTCGGTTGAGCCCGGAAACAACTTGTTGCTTCATTATTGGCTAGATTAAGGTTGGAAGCAACTTGTAGCTTCATTCCAGACTCGTTTGAAGTTGAAAACAACTTGTAGCTTCATTTTCGGTTGTTTAAAATTAGAACCAACTTGTAGTTTCATTCTTGACTCGTTTGAGCCGGAAACAACTTGTTGCTTTATTATTGACTAGATTGAATTTGGAAACAACTTGTAGCTTTATTTTCAGTTGTTTAAAATTAGAACCAACTTGTAGTTTCATTCTTGACTCGTTTGAGCCGGAAACAAACTTTTGCTTTATTACTGGCTAGATTGAATTTGGAAACAACTTGTAGCTTCATTTTCGGTTGTTAAAAATTAGAATCAACTTGTAGTTTCATTCTAGACTCGGTTGAGCCCGGAAACAACTTGTTGCTTCATTATTGGCTAGTTTTAAGTTTGGAAGCAACTTGTAGCTTCATTCCAGACTCGTTTGAAGTTGAAAACAACTTGTAGCTTCATTTTCGGTTGTTTAAAATTAGAACCAACTTGTAGTTTCATTCTTGACTCGTTTGAGCCGGAAACAGCTTGTTGCTTTATTATTGACTAGATTGAATTTGGAAACAACTTGTAGCTTTATTTTCGGTTGTTTAAAATTAGAATCAACTTGTAGTTTCATTCTTGACTCGTTTTTGCCCAGAAACAACTTGTTGTAGCTTCATTCCAGACTCGTTTGAAGTTGAAAACAACTTGTAGCTTCATTTTCGGTTGTTTAAAATTAGAACCAACTTGTAGTTTCATTCTTGACTCGTTTGAGCCCGGAAACAACTTGTTGCTTCATTATTGGCTAGATTGAAGTTGGAAGCAACTTGTAGCTTCATTCCAGACTCTTTTGAAGTTGAAAACAACTTGTAACTTCATTTTCGGTTGTTTAAAATGAGAACCAACTTGTAGTTTCATTCTTGACTCGTTTGAGCCGGAAACAACTTGTTGCTTTATTATTGACTAGATTGAAGTTGGAAACAACTTGTAGCTTTATTTTCAGTTGTTTAAAATTAGAACCAACTTGTAGTTTCATTCTTGACTCGTTTGAGCCGGAAACAGCTTGTTGCTTTATTATTGACTAGATTGAATTTGGAAACAACTTGTAGCTTTATTTTCGGTTGTTTAAAATTAGAATCAACTTGTAGTTTCATTCTTGACTCGTTTTTGCCCGGAAACAACTTGTTGTAGCTTCATTCCAGACTCGTTTGAAGTTGAAAACAACTTGTAGCTTCATTTTCGGTTGTTTAAAATTAGAACCAACTTGTAGTTTCATTCTTGACTCGTTTGAGCCCGGAAACAACTTGTTGCTTCATTATTGGCTAGATTAAGGTTGGAAGCAACTTGTAGCTTCATTCCAGACTCGTTTGAAGTTGAAAACAACTTGTAGCTTCATTTTCGGTTGTTTAAAATTAGAACCAACTTGTAGTTTCATTCTTGACTCGTTTGAGCCGGAAACAACTTGTTGCTTTATTATTGACTAGATTGAATTTGGAAACAACTTGTAGCTTTATTTTCAGTTGTTTAAAATTAGAACCAACTTGTAGTTTCATTCTTGACTCGTTTGAGCCGGAAACAGCTTGTTGCTTTATTATTGACTAGATTGAATTTGGAAACAACTTGTAGCTTTATTTTCGGTTGTTTAAAATTAGAATCAACTTGTAGTTTCATTCTTGACTCGTTTTTGCCCGGAAACAACTTGTTGTAGCTTCATTCCAGACTCGTTTGAAGTTGAAAACAACTTGTAGCTTCATTTTCGGTTGTTTAAAATTAGAACCAACTTGTAGTTTCATTCTTGACTCGTTTGAGCCCGGAAACAACTTTTTGCTTCATTATTGGCTAGATTGAAGTTGGAAGCAACTTGTAGCTTCATTCCAGACTCTTTTGAAGTTGAAAACAACTTGTAACTTCATTTTCGGTTGTTTAAAATGAGAACCAACTTGTAGTTTCATTCTTGACTCGTTTGAGCCGGAAACAACTTGTTGCTTTATTATTGACTAGATTGAAGTTGGAAACAACTTGTAGCTTGATTTTCAGTTGTTTAAAATTAGAACCAACTTGTAGTTTCATTCTTGACTCGTTTGAGCCGGAAA
The DNA here is from genome assembly GCF_001625215.2 of Daucus carota subsp. sativus. NCBI lineage: Eukaryota > Viridiplantae > Streptophyta > Magnoliopsida > Apiales > Apiaceae > Daucus > Daucus carota. The sequence goes on along the minus strand of NC_030383.2, from coordinate 18,490,418 downwards.
CAAACTTTTGCTTTATTACTGGCTAGATTGAATTTGGAAACAACTTGTAGCTTCATTTTCGGTTGTTAAAAATTAGAATCAACTTGTAGTTTCATTCTAGACTCGGTTGAGCCCGGAAACAACTTGTTGCTTCATTATTGGCTAGATTAAGGTTGGAAGCAACTTGTAGCTTCATTCCAGACTCGTTTGAAGTTGAAAACAACTTGTAGCTTCATTTTCGGTTGTTTAAAATTAGAACCAACTTGTAGTTTCATTCTTGACTCGTTTGAGCCGGAAACAGCTTGTTGCTTTATTATTGACTAGATTGAATTTGGAAACAACTTGTAGCTTTATTTTCGGTTGTTTAAAATTAGAATCAACTTGTAGTTTCATTTTTGACTCGTTTGAGCCCGGAAACAACTTGTTGCTTCATTATTGGCTAGATTGAAGTTGGAAGCAACTTGTAGCTTCATTCCAGACTCGTTTGAAGTTGGAATAAACTTGTAGCTTCATTTTCGGTTGTTTAAAATTAGAACCAACTTGTAGTTTCATTCTTGACTCGTTTGAGCCGGAAACAACTTGTTGCTTTATTATTGACTAGATTGAATTTGGGAACAACTTGTAGCTTTATTTTCAGTTGTTTAAAATTAGAACCAACTTGTAGTTTCATTCTTGACTCGTTTGAGCCGGAAACAAACTTTTGCTTTATTACTGGCTAGATTGAATTTGGAAACAACTTGTAGCTTCATTTTCGGTTGTTAAAAATTAGAATCAACTTGTAGTTTCATTCTAGACTCGGTTGAGCCCGGAAACAACTTGTTGCTTCATTATTGGCTAGTTTTAAGGTTGGAAGCAACTTGTAGCTTCATTCCAGACTCGTTTGAAGTTGAAAACAACTTGTAGCTTCATTTTCGGTTGTTTAAAATTAGAACCAACTTGTAGTTTCATTCTTGACTCGTTTGAGCCGGAAACAGCTTGTTGCTTTATTATTGACTAGATTGAATTTGGAAACAACTTGTAGCTTTATTTTCGGTTGTTTAAAATTAGAATCAACTTGTAGTTTCATTCTTGACTCGTTTTTGCCCGGAAACAACTTGTTGTAGCTTCATTCCAGACTCGTTTGAAGTTGAAAACAACTTGTAGCTTCATTTTCGGTTGTTTAAAATTAGAACCAACTTGTAGTTTCATTCTTGACTCGTTTGAGCCCGGAAACAACTTGTTGCTTCATTATTGGCTAGATTGAAGTTGGAAGCAACTTGTAGCTTCATTCCAGACTCTTTTGAAGTTGAAAACAACTTGTAACTTCATTTTCGGTTGTTTAAAATGAGAACCAACTTGTAGTTTCATTCTTGACTCGTTTGAGCCGGAAACAACTTGTTGCTTTATTATTGACTAGATTGAAGTTGGAAACAACTTGTAGCTTTATTTTCAGTTGTTTAAAATTAGAACCAACTTGTAGTTTTATTCTTGACTCGTTTTAGCCGGAAACAAACTTTTGCTTTATTACTGGCTAGATTGAATTTGGAAACAACTTGTAGCTTCATTTTTGGTTGTTAAAAATTAGAATCAACTTGTAGTTTCATTCTAGACTCGGTTGAGCCCGGAAACAACTTGTTGCTTCATTATTGGCTAGATTAAGGTTGGAAGCAACTTGTAGCTTCATTCCAGACTCGTTTGAAGTTGAAAACAACTTGTAGCTTCATTTTCGGTTGTTTAAAATTAGAACCAACTTGTAGTTTCATTCTTGACTCGTTTGAGCCGGAAACAGCTTGTTGCTTTATTATTGACTAGATTGAATTTGGAAACAACTTGTAGCTTTATTTTCGGTTGTTTAAAATTAGAATCAACTTGTAGTTTCATTCTTGACTCGTTTTTGCCCGGAAACAACTTGTTGTAGCTTCATTCCAGACTCGTTTGAAGTTGAAAACAACTTGTAGCTTCATTTTCGGTTGTTTAAAATTAGAACCAACTTGTAGTTTCATTCTTGACTCGTTTGAGCCGGAAACAGCTTGTTGCTTTATTATTGACTAGATTGAATTTGGAAACAACTTGTAGCTTTATTTTCGGTTGTTTAAAATTAGAATCAACTTGTAGTTTCATTCTTGACTCGTTTTTGCCCGGAAACAACTTGTTGTAGCTTCATTCCAGACTCGTTTGAAGTTGAAAACAACTTGTAGCTTCATTTTCGGTTGTTTAAAATTAGAACCAACTTGTAGTTTCATTCTTGACTCGTTTGAGCCCGGAAACAACTTGTTGCTTCATTATTGGCTAGATTGAAGTTGGAAGCAACTTGTAGCTTCATTCCAGACTCTTTTGAAGTTGAAAACAACTTGTAACTTCATTTTCGGTTGTTTAAAATGAGAACCAACTTGTAGTTTCATTCTTGACTCGTTTGAGCCGGAAACAACTTGTTGCTTTATTATTGACTAGATTGAAGTTGGAAACAACTTGTAGCTTTATTTTCAGTTGTTTAAAATTAGAACCAACTTGTAGTTTCATTCTTGACTCGTTTGAGCCGGAAACAAACTTTTGCTTTATTACTGGCTAGATTGAATTTGGAAACAACTTGTAGCTTCATTTTCGGTTGTTAAAAATTAGAATCAACTTGTAGTTTCATTCTAGACTCGGTTGAGCCCGGAAACAACTTGTTGCTTCATTATTGGCTAGATTAAGGTTGGAAGCAACTTGTAGCTTCATTCCAGACTCGTTTGAAGTTGAAAACAACTTGTAGCTTCATTTTCGGTTGTTAAAATTAGAACCAACTTGTAGTTTCATTCTTGACTCGTTTGAGCCGGAAACAGCTTGTTGCTTTATTATTGACTAGATTGAATTTGGAAACAACTTGTAGCTTTATTTTCGGTTGTTTAAAATTAGAATCAACTTGTAGTTTCATTTTTGACTCGTTTGAGCCCGGAAACAACTTGTTGCTTCATTATTAGCTAGATTGAAGTTGGAAGCAACTTGTAGCTTCATTCCAGACTCGTTTGAAGTTGGAATCAACTTGTAGCTTCATTTTCGGTTGTTTAAAATTAGAACCAACTTGTAGTTTCATTCTTGACTCATTTGAGCTGGAAACAACTTGTTGCTTTATTATTGACTAGATTGAATTTGGAAACAACTTGTAGCTTTATTTTCAGTTGTATAAAATTAGAACCAATTTGTAGTTTCATTCTTGACTCGTTTGAGCCGGAAACAAACTTTTGCTATATTACTGGCTAGATTGAATTTGGAAACAACTTGTAGCTTCATTTTCAGTTGTTTAAAATTAGAACCAACTTGTAGTTTCATTCTTGACTCGTTTGAGCCGGAAACAAACTTTTGCTTTATTACTGGCTAGATTGAATTTGGAAACAACTTGTAGCTTCATTTTCGGTTGTTAAAAATTAGAATCAACTTGTAGTTTCATTCTAGACTCGGTTGAGCCCGGAAACAACTTGTTGCTTCATTATTGGCTAGTTTTAAGGTTGGAAGCAACTTGTAGCTTCATTCCAGACTCGTTTGAAGTTGAAAACAACTTGTAGCTTCATTTTCGGTTGTTTAAAATTAGAACCAACTTGTAGTTTCATTCTTGACTCGTTTGAGCCGGAAACAGCTTGTTGCTTTATTATTGACTAGATTGAATTTGGAAACAACTTGTAGCTTTATTTTCGGTTGTTTAAAATTAGAATCAACTTGTAGTTTCATTCTTGACTCGTTTTTGCCCGGAAACAACTTGTTGTAGCTTCATTCCAGACTCGTTTGAAGTTGAAAACAACTTGTAGCTTCATTTTCGGTTGTTTAAAATTAGAACCAACTTGTAGTTTCATTCTTGACTCGTTTGAGCCCGGAAACAACTTGTTGCTTCATTATTGGCTAGATTGAAGTTGGAAGCAACTTGTAGCTTCATTCCAGACTCTTTTGAAGTTGAAAACAACTTGTAACTTCATTTTCGGTTGTTTAAAATGAGAACCAACTTGTAGTTTCATTCTTGACTCATTTGAGCCGGAAACAACTTGTTGCTTTATTATTGACTAGATTGAAGTTGGAAACAACTTGTAGCTTTATTTTCAGTTGTTTAAAATTAGAACCAACTTGTAGTTTCATTCTTGACTCGTTTTAGCCGGAAACAAACTTTTGCTTTATTACTGGCTAGATTGAATTTGGAAACAACTTGTAGCTTCATTTTCGGTTGTTAAAAATTAGAATCAACTTGTAGTTTCATTCTAGACTCGGTTGAGCCCGGAAACAACTTGTTGCTTCATTATTGGCTAGATTAAGGTTGGAAGCAACTTGTAGCTTCATTCCAGACTCGTTTGAAGTTGAAAACAACTTGTAGCTTCATTTTCGGTTGTTTAAAATTAGAACCAACTTGTAGTTTCATTCTTGACTCGTTTGAGCCGGAAACAGCTTGTTGCTTTATTATTGACTAGATTGAATTTGGAAACAACTTGTAGCTTTATTTTCGGTTGTTTAAAATTAGAATCAACTTGTAGTTTCATTCTAGACTCGGTTGAGCCCGGAAACAACTTGTTGCTTCATTATTGGCTAGATTAAGGTTGGAAGCAACTTGTAGCTTCATTCCAGACTCGTTTGAAGTTGAAAACAACTTGTAGCTTCATTTTCGGTTGTTTAAAATTAGAACCAACTTGTAGTTTCATTCTTGACTCGTTTGAGCCGGAAACAACTTGTTGCTTTATTATTGACTAGATTGAATTTGGAAACAACTTGTAGCTTTATTTTCAGTTGTTTAAAATTAGAACCAACTTGTAGTTTCATTCTTGACTCGTTTGAGCCCGGAAACAACTTGTTGCTTCATTATTGGCTAGATTGAAGTTGGAAGCAACTTGTAGCTTCATTCCAGACTCTTTTGAAGTTGAAAACAACTTGTAACTTCATTTTCGGTTGTTTAAAATTAGAACCAACTTGTAGTTTCATTCTTGACTCGTTTGAGCCGGAAACAGCTTGTTGCTTTATTATTGACTAGATTGAATTTGGAAACAACTTGTAGCTTTATTTTCGGTTGTTTAAAATTAGAATCAACTTGTAGTTTCATTCTTGACTCGTTTTTGCCCGGAAACAACTTGTTGTAGCTTCATTCCAGACTCGTTTGAAGTTGAAAACAACTTGTAGCTTCATTTTCGGTTGTTTAAAATTAGAACCAACTTGTAGTTTCATTCTTGACTCGTTTGAGCCCGGAAACAACTTGTTGCTTCATTATTGGCTAGATTGAAGTTGGAAGCAACTTGTAGCTTCATTCCAGACTCTTTTGAAGTTGAAAACAACTTGTAACTTCATTTTCCGGTTGTTTAAAATGAGAACCAACTTGTAGTTTCATTTTGACTCGTTTGAGCCGGAAACAACTTGTTGCTTTATTATTGACTAGATTGAAGTTGGAAACAACTTGTAGCTTTATTTTCAGTTGTTTAAAATTAGAACCAACTTGTAGTTTCATTCTTGACTCGTTTGAGCCGGAAACAAACTTTTGCTTTATTACTGGCTAGATGAATTTGGAAACAACTTGTAGCTTCATTTTCGGTTGTTAAAATTAGAATCAACTTGTAGTTTCATTCTAGACTTCGGTTGAGCCCGGAAACAACTTGTGCTTCATTATTGGCTAGATTAAGGTTGGAAGCAACTTGTAGCTTCATTCCAGACCGTTTGAAGTTGAAAACAACTTGTAGCTTCATTTTCGGTTGTTTAAAATTAGAACCAACTTGTAGTTTCATTCTTGACTCGTTTGAGCCGGAAACAACTTGTTGCTTTA